>NW_027361827.1:3262500-3472500 GCF_039654945.1 Dendrobates tinctorius | reverse complement strand
TGGCAGGCAGGCACAGCTAACTGGGAAGGCACAGGGACTCGTGCAGGAAGGAGTGGTGTATGTAGGTGCAGGTACTGGTACGGGAAGGATGGAAATATAGATGGATATGAAGGAACAGGTTTGGACCTGTTCATACTGGAGAAGAACTGCAAAGCTGCGGAGAGGAGCTGCAGTTAGCAGCAGGAGGTTCTGCAGCAGCAGGAGCATAGCAAAGCAGATCAAAGCAGAAACGCAGGAGTGCGGAGCACTGGCAGAGCAGCAAGAATGCAGAACACAGGGAGAGCCACAAGAGTATGAAGGAGGCAGAGCTGCAAGAGTGCAGAGCATAAGCAGAGCTGCAAGAGTACAGAGCAGGCAGAGCCGCAAGAGTGCAGAGCACAGGCAGAGCCGCAAGAGTGCGGAGCACAGGCAAAGTCACAAGAGTGCATAGCAGGCATAGCCGCAAGAGTGTGGAGCATAAGCAGAACCGCAAGAGTGTGGAGCATAAGCAGAGCAGCGAGAGTACAGAGCAGGCAGAGCCGCAAGAGTGCGAAGCACAGGGAGAGTCACAAGAGTACAGAGCAGTCAGAGCCCCAAGAGAAGGAGCATAAGCAGAGCCGCAAGAGTATGGAGCAGGCAGAGCTACAAGAGTGCAGAGCATAAGCAGAGCTGCAAGAGTACGGAGCAGGCAGAGCCTCAACAGTACAGAGCACAGGCAGAGCCGCAAGGGGACACAAGGAAAGACACAGCAGGGAAAGGAGCCACAGACAAGGAGACTGAGAGACAGAGGTAGGACTGAGTTCAGACAAGGCAACGGTATGAGACAAGGTACAGGAACAAAGACACCGGTATGAGACAAGGCAAGGTGCAATAGCACAGGGACCAGGATATTCTGCCTCCTGGAGTGCGGACGGACAGGTGAAAGGCAAGACTAGGAACAAGGATACAGAGACCCAGATATTCTGCCTCCTGGAGGGCAGACAGACAGGTTCAAAGCAAGGCTAGGACAAAGACACATAGACCTGGATATTCAGCCTTTTGGAGGTCAGATAGACAGGTACAAAGCAAGGCTAGGAATCAAGCCTCCAGAGAAGGCGAAACACAGGACAGGACCTGGCAGCTCAGTAGCAAGACACTAACTGAGTGAAGGCGTTGCTCAGGCAGCTTCCACCGGGTGGAGCTGCCCTAAATACTAGAGGCCTCTTGGTGATTGGTGGGGAGCACATTAGTCAGGTGCACACTGATTCCATAAGAACGAGAGAGTGTCGGCACCACCCCCCTATGCACACAGCCAGGAAGCATGCAGAGAGCAGGCAGGAAGCAAGAGGCACATAGCATGGAGCCGGCAGCAGACAGAACTCACAGTATGGCCTGAAGCAGTGAGTAAGTTGGTGTGTGGGGGATGGGAGGCCATGCAGTGATGTTGGCAGGTTACAAATTCGTGATAAAACTGTCTTGCAGGGAGAAATTAGAAGGCCAGATTTCCACTTAAAAATCATTAGGACTAATATTGGGGTGCAGCCAGGAGGCCTAATTTGCTAGTCCACTGATAACACCTGTTACTAAATGGACTACTCTACTCCCTTTATTTTGCATCCACACAGCGGTACACCATGTAGATGAGGGCCAGAAAGAGCATGTGATCCAGTGGATGGCAAGTGCTGCATTAAGTGGCCTCTCCTCCTCTTACTCCACCTTAACATCACACACAGTACAATCTTTAGAGTTGGCACCCTAATCACCCTTGTTTCCCCACACATCACAAATTTCAAAACACCCAACTGACTGTGGTGAACCACAGATGGGCTATTCTGCCGAGCTGTTCAAACATTCTCTTCCATGGGCGTCAGGGGTCTGCTCCAAAGAATCACAGCATGTAGAGGAGAAAAGCTTCTGCACCAATGCCCAAAATTTTTTCATGTTGGAGCCGGGGCCGGACAAGTAGGGTCCGAGCAGAATCCAAACCCTCATCATCAGACATTAACTACCAAGGGTGGAGGTGATCCTGATGAGACCCAGATACCAGAGGCACATGCAGACTGTACTGTGGTGTTAGGGCAGGAAGAAGAGGAGCAGTGTGATAACAGAGAGGATGACAATGAGGTTGTATATCCCACTTGGTGTGAACCAAGTGGTAGGCAGCTAACAGCTGAGTAGCTAAAAAGAGGAGGGAGAGGAGGGGGAAGATGCAGTTACCTTGCATCTTCCCACACAGACACTAAGTGATGCAACCATGACAAGAGCTGCATCCTCAGCCCCAACTCTGGCTCTAGGTACATACAATATGAGTGGGAAAAAGCAAGGTTGTAGTGGAAGGGGGAATAGGTTTGGTATTCAACATGCAAGTGAGTTAGATGGTAATGTTAATGAAAGCTCAACTGAAAAAACACTGTCTCATCCTATCCAAAGACGACTGAAAGAGAATGACAAATTCTGTTACTGGATGGCCTACTCGACCCCCTTTCTTTGGCAGCCACACATAGGTATGCATTGTAGATGAGGGACAGAATGAACTTCGGTGGGTGGCAAGCTCCGCATCAAGTAACCTCTCATCCTCTTCCTCCACCTTAACATTACACTCTATAAAGTCCTCATAAGAGGCACCCCAATCACCCTAATTTCCGCGGTATCTCAACTCTCCAACCACCCAACTGACTGTGGGGAATCACAGATCAGAGAGTCTTCAGAGCTGTTTGTACATTCTATTCCATGGCCATCCCAGTTCTGCTCCAAAGATTGACAGATTCAAAAGGAGGAAAGCATCTAAACCGATGAGAACATATTTTGCAGTTGGATCCAGGGCTGGATGAAGTACGGTCACCAGACGTTAACCCCAAGGGGTGTAGGTGATCCATTCCTGATGTGTGCGAGTCAGATACTTGAGGCACCCATGGATTGTACTGTGCTTTCAGGACAGGAAGAGGAATATGGTGATTCTTAGGGCAATGAATTGGAAAACAGAGAGGATGATGATTAGATTGTAGATCCCATTTGGTCTGAACCCAGAGGCACGCAGCTGAGTAGGTCATCGGAGGAGATGGAGGAGAAGGAAGTTGAGCAGGTTACATTGCAGCTCCCACACAGACAGTGAGTGATGCAACCACTACAATCTCTGCATCCTCAGCCAGAGCTCTGGCTGTTGCAAGCAATGGTTGTGGGTGTGAAGTTCACGGGTGGCAAGGGTTGGCTAGCATAGCCTCTTTTTGAGACCACAAAGGATGACACAACTCACATTATCTGCCAACTTTATAAAAAACTACAGAGTAAATTCTAAAAATCTAATAATTTGACTATTACACGCGTGAATTGGTACATGCAAGATCAACTTGCGTAAGTCTGGTAATCTCACTGCTCTAAAATGCAGACTAGTAGGCCTCGCCAACCACCGGCTGACCCATTAACCACATCTGCTGCTTATTTCTCGACCATAAACGTGGCAAGTGTTCTCACAAAGTTCTCTGTCCGCAGAACCTCCACATGTTTACCCGCTACAGTCGTGGTTAGTGAGAGCCCGTCAGCTGCCGCGAAAGTGTACTTGCCTGCTGTTTTGACTAATCTCATACAACGAGCACATCGCATATTTCACAACCCACCATAATGGGTCGCCCTCACACCCAGGGCAGCAGGGTACCTGGTACCGGGCCGGTGTCAGAGGGATGTGTCACAGCAGCAGCGACCCGGTCCGTGGCCCTGGGTGCCCAATATCAATGGCGGTGAGGTTAATAGTGTAATAGTTTAGTTGAATGGTTCGTGACGCCAACCGTGGTGTTTGGCAAGTAAGATGTTGAGCCAATGCTGCATGCAGATCCACTGAGACTGATGGTGTGGTGCAGCAAAGATGGTGTAGCTGCCCACAGGTGGAGCTGTAGTCTCAGGGCAGTGTAGGTGCAATGAATGAGGAGAGGCACAGAATGGTATAGATGCTGGTACCCAGATATAGCAGTGCTGAAGGTGTTAGCGGCAAATGAATGGAAGACACCAGGGCTTGCAGTTTCAAAGCTTTACTCACAGTTCGTGGTACCCACTGGTGCCTGTCTCCGTGCCGTGTCCTCCGGGGTAGAGACTCAATCAACCTCCCGTGCAAGTCGGGGTTCTCCTCTCCAACACTCCGCCAACATGTACCTTTCTTGAACGACTCCTCTATTGCGCCTTTAGTGTGAAGAGCTCCAGTACCGTGGTACTCTGAAGTTCCTCCTGTCAGATGTTCCTAGAACCTTACTTGTATGACAGACAGCTGTAGCCTCTATCGGGGACTCCCTTCTCAGAAGTCCTGGCTCTCTATCCGGTTGCTGTTGTGTCCCAAGTCTTTGATGGGAGTAGTGCATTTACAGCCAACTACTCCACCGGTGTCTGCTGCAGAACCATAAGTGTCCATACAACCTCGGGGACCGGGCCCGGCCTCGCGCTGAGAACCTATAGGCAGGGTTCCTCTTCCAACCCACAACCCCTCTCTGTTCTCCTACTCCTTCGTTCCATGCTGTTCCTTCTTTCTCTTATGGAAGCTTAGGTTGCAGGTCTATGTCTTTCTCCTTCTCTTCTCTTTCCCGTGCCAGCTGGCTCAGATCACTGAGGCAGATCCACCCACCTCCCAGCACATCTCGTGTTACAAAGCAGGGTTCCACGAAGGGTGCTCTGCTACCCCCAGACTGAAGCTGCTAGGTGGACCTACTGAACTATCCTGTGTGTGGGCTGCAAATGTTGGAGTGTGGAAAGGAGTTCCCAACCCACCCAGGCGGTGGGGCACCACACCCTAGGAGAAGGTGCAGTACCTCTGTGGTGACTGAGCCTCAGGGGCGCCACAATAACATCCCTGCGTGCACCTCACTCACAGTCCAGCAGCTTATCGTGTTCACTCTATTCCACTCTCTGTCAGCACACCACTCAGCCCTCGTTTGTGCTGTCATAGTCACATAAAAGATTGTTTCCTCCTACATATGGCAAAGCTCAGAGCTTGAACTTCACCATATTTATTAATAATAATAACCTTTATATAGAGCAAACATATTACGCAGAGTTTTTCAAGTCAGCAGTTCATATAAAACAGTGATAAGTTACAAAATTAACTATAATCTTACAATTAAAACAAAAATAATGATGACCCTGCTCTCCAGAGCTTACAATCTACAATGAGGTAGGGATGACACAAACGTAGACGTGTCTATTTAAAATGATCGTCCAGCCATCTTGCGTAAATGAGGGGTAGGTAAAGACTGCATGAGGCTATTAGGTACGGTTGAGGTTGATGGTGAATTATGTTCAAAGAAGTAGGCAATAGGCTAAATATAAAAAGGAATTTGATTAGGGAACGTAACAGATGTATATTATGGGAGCTCCTAAAAATGTGTAAGTTGTGGTTAGTCCTAATTTCATGGGGTAGAAAGGGTAAGAGGTGAGTTACCTAGGCAGGAGATTGAACTGAGCCAGACAAAGACCATATCAAGGGTATAACCATGTTTGTGTGTCTCAGAGGTTGAAAGTTGCGAGAGGCCACGAGAAGTGGGTAGAGATAGAATCTGGGATGCAATTTGGGAGGTGGGGCTGTTGATGTCTCCCAAGATAAGGGTTGGCAATTCTGAGGACATGAAGTGTGGCTGCAAGGCAGAAAAATGTTATATCAACCAATGGTCCTACAATAACATGTGCTTATAATGCATAGAAGAAACCCGTTTGTTACACCATTCCCAAATAAGGGAGTGAACAGAAAAAGAACAAACCAGAAAATCATTACTGGAAAAATTCACAAAATGTATTTAAATTCACAATTTAAAAATGAACAGTCTATAGTAACCTCAGATATGAGGGACACATGAGGCTACCCAACTCCTTTAAACACACTAAAGAGTATACAGAATCTAGACCAATCCATGCAAAATAGAGTGCTCTGTGCTAAGAATAGAAAGTGTGATCAACCTAATTCATATCTCCAACTCAGCATGGCGATCCATTGCTTATGGTATGTGTCATATATGGGTGTCACATGTGACTGACATACAGCCAATATCGCTAGAACTATACATAAATAGGAGCAAAGAATATTCTCGAATTTGTGCTCACTATGTGTGTCGAGTCCGTGCCATGTCCCTCCACCCCGACATGTGTTTTGTCCAAACTTCAAGGGACGTGTGTGGGATAAGGGTGCCCGGACCTTTAAAATTTAATTGTGCCAATGAGCCATCAGAACGGGTGTCACGTGTGTTGCTATGGATGCCAAGAATTTGTTCTGACCCACAATAGTTTTATTTTTGACAAAAAAAATCTATGTACAAAAGCAGGGTACTGCCATGGGGGCATCCTGTGCACCTTTGTACGCTAACTTTTTTTGGGGGGCCTGGGAAAGAGAGATTTTCATCAGTAATCCTGTCCCCGGAATAGAGAACACACATCATTGGATGCATTACATCGATTGTTGTGAACTCATTTTCTGGTCTACCAGTTGTGAGTTTTCCTTCCGTGCTCCCTCTGGTGGTAACAGGAGGTAGTGAGGTTGATTTAATTAGTAGAGATCTGCAACCTGATGATGAGGATAACGATTAGATCTCTGGAATCTCAGACTGGATTTAAGACAGCCGACACCCTATTCTGGTGATGGTGATTCCTTTTGGCTTTTCAGGTCTTGGTTTTCAGCTCTGTTCCAGTCATCTCAAGCTGATTTTGTTGGTCTATTCAGTTTTTTGTGTGGTCAGCCTGTCCCGGCTGGGGCTATGCTGAATTTCCACTCTTATTTATCTGTATTTGCCAATTTGCTTTTTGTCCCTTATTAGATTGGCCTCTTTTTTGCTCTGTCTCAGAATATTTCAGAGTGCTGGTAGAGTGGGAGAAGTCTAGTGACTTCAGGCTTAATTTTTTTATCAGAAGTGTTGGACATTATTTTTGTAGGGTTTTTTGGGCAGATTGCAGACAGTGTCTTTCCTTTCCTGTCCTTTCTAGTTAGTTTGGGCTCCATCGTTTGCTCAGCCTATTTTCCTGCCTGTGTTTGTGTTTTCATCTTGTTTCACCATCAATACATGTGTGGGGGCTGTCTATTCCTTTGGGGTCTGCTCTGGGGCAGTTAGTTTTCACCCTTTCTTGCTTTAGGCTTATTTAGTCCTGCGGCTGTGACGAGGCGTCTAGATTCATCGTAGGATCGCTCCACGGCTGCTGCTAGTTGTGTGGTTAGGATCAGGGGTCTGCAATCTGCATAGTTACCAACCTCTCTGGTTTTCTGTGACTTAGCTTGTTTAGTTTTCCTCCTTGGTCACCCATTCATAACAATCGATGATGTGTGGTTTATCTGGGAGGGTCCTAGACAGGATTTGGATTCTCTAATGACCAGGCTCAGCAGAAATGATTTAAACATCAGGTTGACGTACAAGGTGGGCAGAGAATTGGATTTCCTTGATCTACAGATTAAGACTTCACCCAGTGGTAATTTGACAACTGAGGTATTTAGGAAACCAACAGCTACTAACACGCTCCTCCATGCAACATCCTTGCATCCTCCATCTACAATTAGAGGAATACCGACTGGTCAGTTTTTAAGAATTAAGTGTATTTGCTTGGATGAGCAAGCTTTTGAACAACAATCAAGAGAATTAAGCAGACGATTCAGTGAAAGAGGTTATAGTAGAAAAATGATCAGAGATGGATATCACAGAGCTAAACATACCATGAGAAATGAACTTCTTTACAGGAATAAAATCAATGGAGAAGATTCAGTGAACAATGTTCGCCTCATCACTAGTGTTGAGCATTCTGATACCGCAAATATCGGGTATTGGCCGATATTCGCTGTATCGGAATTCCGATATTGAGTTCCGACACTTTTTGCATATCGAATACCGGAATCGGAAGTTCCCATAATGCTATGAGCCAGTTTGATTTGATTCAGCCAATGAGGAATCCTCAGAAGTGTGGGCACATCATGTTAGGCATGTAGGCATGTTAACTAATGGCATGGCTGTGATTGGCTGCTGAAATGATGTCATGATGCACTATAAAAGCTGCCGCCGCCACCATTTAGGGTTCACTCTGCTGTGAATTCAGTTAGGGACAGGCTGCTGTTCAAGACTCTGAGGGACAGTTGGAGATAGCGATTTGCTATATAATATTGTGCTTTACCCAGGCTACATTATCAATCACTGTAGCTTTCTTTTGCCTTGCAGCACTGTTCACAGCTGTCTGCAAGGTCTGTGTGAGTGCAGCTCACGCTGTAGTGTGTCCTGCAGCCACCTCTGGTTGTAGGCCGCTCAGCACGTGTCACTGCCCCATACATATTTATTTTTGTTTTATTGCTGCTCATTTTTCATTAATTCTCCTATTAGTGTGCATCCATCCGTATCCATCTACATTGGTTGCAAACACTATAGGAGTAGACAGCGGGGCCTTTCTGCAGCCTTTCAGTGCTAGTGCCCAGTTCTCTGCACTGTTCATGGCTGTCTGTGAGGTCTCTGTGTCTGAGTGCAGCTCACATTGTAGTGTGTTCTGCAGCCACCTCTGGTTGTAGTCCGCTCAGCGTGCGTCATTGCCTAATACATAGTCCTTTTTTTGTTTTATTGCAGCTCATTTTGCCTGATTTTTTTCTCCTATTAGTGTGCTTCCATCCGTATCCATCTACATTGGTTGGTTGCAAACACTATATAGGAGTCGATAGAGGAGCCTTTTGCTGGCTTGAGCCCTGCAGCCGCAGCCAGATTAGTATTAGCCTATTTTTTGGAGCCTCATCTATTGCACTGTAGGTTACCTTCCTGCATTGTAATAGCTCCAAAAAGTTTGTGATACTATCGCTTTCACATTTTTTGTCACATCCATTTTGTTTTTTTGAAAAAAAAAACATGTAAATAAAGTTCACCAAACACTCCACTTGACAGTTGTGTAGGCCACATTAACTCATATTAAAGTGTAGTCCACACACTTTATAAAATTAGTGTTTCTTATACCTGTTAGCAGCTGTTCAGGAATAAGCACACTAAGCCCCCCTTTGTACTTTTCTGCCTATCTTTATCAGTCTACTAAGATGAAGAAGGCAGGGAGTGAGGCACGTGGTCGTGGGCGTGGAGTTTCAGCAGGGAGAGGATGTGGGGATTCTGTGCCTGCTGCGGGCACCAGTGACTCAGTATCTCCCAGTTTTACCAGGCAACAGTCCTTTATGCGCAGCTTTGTAGGACCTCGCCGTACCCCACTGCTACGGGACGAACAAATTGAAGCCGTTGTCGGATGGATGGCAGCTAACGCATCAACTTCAATTACTTCCACATCCTCTCAGGGCCAGAGCACTGAAGAGCAACCATCTGTCTCTCCACCACCTGCCAAGTTGCCCAGGCAGTCAGAGAGCCCTGAACAGGAGCCATCGCTACTTCTGTTCTCTGAATGTCTTGGCTTGGAAACAGGGGGCCAGCCAAGCAGCATTCTAGAATGTGAAGAAGAGGAAGTATGTAGTGATGCACAACTGCTTTGTCCCTCTGAATCTGAAGAGGCGGGTGGGCCAGTGCCTATGGTCAGCACACCTCAGTACGCATCAGATGATGAGACTCAGGTGCCACTTTCTGGTGCGTACTGTGCTGGCGAGACTACCCAGGAGAAGCAGGTGTTTGAAGAGGGGAGAGTAGATGATGAGGTCCTTGACCCATCATGGTGGGAGGAATAGGAAGGTGGTGGGAGCAGCTCTGAGGAAGAGATTCCCTGAACGGCCAAAACAGGAGGGTGAGGGAGGGGGCAGACTTGGCTGCCTGTAGCCTCCACTTCGGCACCCATTAGGAGCATTCCTCTTCCAAAACCCAAAATGGGCGCTCCCAGGACTTGCAGTGCGTGGTCCTTTTTGACACAGTTGCAGATGACATTTGCTTTGTCAAATGCAAGCTGTGTAATCAGAAAGTGAAAAGAGGGAAAAGTGTCAGAAACCTGAATACCACAAATATGTGGAAACATGTGCGGACCAAGCACGTGGTGGAGTTACAAAGACACACTGAAGACGTAGGCCAACCTATAGCACCACCTACCACCTCTTCAGCTCGTGTTGTAGCCTCTTCCTCCAGCTCACACACAGCTGGTTTGGCTTCCTCACAGGATCACCATGGAAGAACCTCTGGCATTGTTGTCCAGAGACCCAGTGACATTCCACCCACAGCACCACAATCACTGTCATCCTCACACTCCCAGGCCACTCTACAGCCATCGGTAGCACAGGCATGGGAGAAAAGGCGGCCATACTCGGCAAACCATCCCCGAGCTCAGGCTCTGAATGCTGGCATTGCAAAACTACTGGCTCTTGAAATGCTCTCATTCAGGCTGGTGGAGACTGACACCTTCCGTAACTTCATGGCATTGGCAGTCCCACAATACACCGTGCTCAGCCGCTTTTATTTCAGCAGGCAAGCTGTCCCTGCCCTGCAAAAGCATGTGGAGGGAAAAATTAAACATGCGCTACTAAACGCTGTCAGTAGCAAGGTCCACCTGACCACCGATGCGTGGACCAGTAACCACGGACGATACCTTTCCCTCACTGCCCATTGGGTCAATATTGTGGAGCCGGGTATAGATCTTGAGAGTGGCGCTGTACGTATTCTGCCAACTCCAAGGATTGCAGGAATCCAGTCTGTACACATTGACTCCTCCTCATACTCCAGTTCCTCTGAATCAGCGCTGCAGGAGCCTGTTACGACCAATATGAGCACAGCCGTGGCCAAACGTCAACAGGCCGTACTGAAATTAATTTATTTGGGGAATCGAAGCCACACAGCGCAGGAGATCTGGAATGCCATCAAGCAGGAGAGCGACGTGTGGTTTGTGCCAGCGAATCTCCAGCCAGGCTTGGTAGTGTGTGACAATGGCCGAAATCTGGTGGCAGCTCTGGGCCTAGGCAACCTCACTCACATCCCATGTCTGGCACATGTGCTGAACTTGGTCGTGCAGAGCTTTCTGAGAGACTAACCGGATCTTGATGCACTGCTGCACAAGGTCTGTATAGAGTGCACTCACTTGCGGCGTTCCAGCATGGCAAGATCGCGCACTGCAGCTCTGCAGCGCCGATTACGCCTTCCGGAACATCGCATCATATGTGACCTACCCACCAGGTGGAGTTCAACGTTACATATGTTGGAGCGGTTGTGTGAGCAGCAGGCAGCAGTAATGGAGTATCAGCTGCATCAGGCGCAAACAAGTCGCACTGTGCACCGGTCACACTTCAGCACCAATGAGTGGGCCTCTATGAACGACATCTGTCACGTTTTGCGTGCCTTCGATGATTCCACGCGGATGGCGAGTGCAGATGATGCACTAGTCAGCATGACTGTCCCCCTTATCTGCCTGCTTCAAAAAACATTGCAAGCACTAAGGGAGGAGGTTTTGGAAGAGGTGGAGGATGAGGAGTCACAAATGACATCTGCTTCTGGACAGTCTGCGCAACGTGGTTCCTCACAAAGGCCTAGGCAGGCGACACTTTGTGAGGAGGATGAGGAGGAGTCAATGGAGGAGGAAGACATCTCTCCAGATGAGGGAGGTACACAATGCTCTAGTAGTCAGTTTGTAGAGCGAGGGTGGGGTGATGCAGAGCAGGCAGAGATGACGCCTCAAGCAGGGGACAGCGTTTCTTGAGTAGTTGGGAGTCTGCACCACATGGTTGATTTCATGCTGCAGTGCCTGAGAAACAACCGCCGCATCGCCCACATTCTCAACACGGCTGATTATTGGGTGTACACCCTCCTAGATCCTCGCTACCGGGACAACTTACAAAGCCTCATAACACCGTTGAACCGGGAGTGTAAAATGCGGGAGTACCAAGACACACTGGTGCATTCCATCATGTTCTCCATTCCACCCGAGAGCAGTGCTGCTAGTGCTTTACAAAGCAGCTCTGTGCGTCGAGGCAGTGGAGAAAGCTCTGCACAAAGAGGGAGAAGAGGCAGCTCCTCAGCACAAGGCAAGACCAGTATGGCCCAAGTGTGGCAAAGTTTTGTTTGCCCACCACAAAAGTCTACACCATCACAGATGGCTCCAGTCAGCAGGAGGCAACGTTTCCGTCAGATGATGATGGACTACATGTCTTGCCCTGTCAGTGTACCCCGAGACGGCTCTTCCCCCTTCATGTTTTGGGTCTCTAAGCTGGATACATGGCCAGAGCTTAGCCAGTATGCATTGGAGGTGCTGGCTTGCCCTGCTGCTAGTGTAATATCGGAATGCGTCTTTAGTGCCGCAGGTGGTGTACTAACAGACCGTCGCACGTGACTATCCTCCAATAGCATTGACCGGCTTACTTTTCTGAAAATTAACAAGGCCTGGATCTCGCCGGAATTTACAAGTCCTCTTCCAGAATAAATAATTGGTTGGCAACAGTATCCAGGTTTCCTGTTGTGTTCATGTTTCTACCACCTGAACTGTAATCCCTGGGCTCCAACACCGCCAGTTGTTGCTCAGAAGTGCCGTCTGCACAGAGAAAAACACTAGCTCCTGTGTTAGTGGGGTTCAGTAACGTCAGCTGCTCTCCTGCTGCCTCCACATTCAAACTACATCAGATATAAAACTTGCTCCAATTAGGCCTCAGCCTAAACCCTGATTGACCCTGGGCTCCAACATTGCCAGTTGCTGCTCAGAAGTGCCGTCTGCACAGAGAAAAACACATGCTCCAGTGTTAGTGGGGTTCAGTAACGCCAGCTGCTCCCTTGCTGTGTGTCCGGCAAAGTCTACTGCTGCCTCCACATTCAAACTACATCAGATATAAAACTTGCACCAATTAGGCCTCAGCCTAAACCCTGATTGACCCTGGGCTCCAACATCGCCAGTTGCTGCTCAGAAGTGCCGTCTGCACAGAGAAAAACACATGCTCCAGTGTTAGTGGGGTTCAGTAACGCCAGCTGCTCCCTTGCTGTGTGTTCAGCAAAGTCTACTGCTGCCTCCACATTCAAACTACATCAGATATAAAACTTGCGCCAATTAGGCCTCAGCCTAAACCCTGATTGACCCTGGGCTCCAACATCGCCAGTTGCTGCTTAGAGGTGCCGTCTGCACAGAGAAAAACACATGCTCCAGTGTTAGTGGGGTTCAGTAACGCCAGCTACTCCCCTGCTGTGTGTCTGGCAAAGTCTCCTGCTGCTTCCACATTCAAACTAAATCAGATATAAAACTTGCTCCAATTAGGCCTCAGCCTAATCCCTGATTGAACCTGTGCTCCAACACCGCCAGTTGCTGCTCAGACGTGCCGTCTGCACAGAGAAAAACACATGCTCCAGTGTTAGTGGGGTTCAGTAACGCCAGCTGCTCCCCTGCTGTGTGTCTGGCAATGTCTACTGCTGCCTCCACATTCACACTACTACTGATTTCAAACTTGCTCCAATTAGGCCTCTGGCTCCACTCTGTCTCTATTATTTACCCTGGCCTCCAACACCGCCAGTTGCTGCTCAGAAGTGCCGTCTGCACAATCAACACTTGTTCCTGTGTTACTGGGGTTCAGTAACGTCAGCTGATCCCCTGATGTCTGTCCGGCAATGTCTCCTGCTCTGTCCACATTCCCACTACTAGTAATGGGAATGTGGACAGAGCAGGAGACATTACCGGACACACATCAGGGGATCAGCTGATGTTACTGAACCCAAGTAACACAGGAATAAGTGTTGATTGTGCAGACGACACTTCTGAGCAGCAACTGGTGGTGGTGGAGGCCAGGGTAAATACTAGAGACAGAGTGGAGCCAGAGGCCTAATTGGAGCACGTTTAAAATCAGTAGTAGTCTACAACAGATATTAAACTTGATAAAATTACGCCTCAGCCTACACCCTGATTGACCCTGGGCTGCAACATCACCAGTTGCTGCTCAGAAGTGCCGTCTGCACAGTCAACATATGCTCCAGTGTTATTGGGGTTCAGAAATGTCATCTGATCCCCAGCTGTGTGTCCGGCAATTTCTCCTGCTCTGTCCACACTCACACAACTACAGATTTTAAACTTGCTCTAATTAGGCCTTTGTCTCCACTCTGTTTGTAGTATTTTCCCTGGGTTCCAGCACCGCCAGCTGTTTCCCAGCATTGTCTTTGGCACAGGTACTCCCTCCTGCCCAGCCTGGTTCCAGCACGCCTGCTGTTTCCGGATAGTGTCAATGTCACTTTGCCACCAATACGTTGTCCTGTAGTGTTGCGGTCGGGTTAACCGAGTCTATGGTGCCTGCAGTTTATGGGCTTCCTATGTAGGCTGCGGGATCTGGCAACAAAGGCTGATTCCGTAGTGCCAATAGGACAAGCGCCCTTTGTAGGACTGTGGGTTTCAGTAACTGCGGCCTGCTCGCGGCCTTGCAACTTTGTCTTTCATAGGTACCTTCGGCTACCCATCCGGGTTCCAGTACCGTCAGCTGGTTCTCGGCAGTGCCTTTTGCTTAGATGCCTCCTTCTCAGTATCAGAGTTCCAGCAATGTCTGCTGGTCCTTGGTAGTGCTTTCTAGCACAGGTACCTCCTGCTTAGTAACCAGGTTCCAGCACCATCAGCTGGTCTTCGGTAGTGCCATTGGCTCTTGTTCCTTCTGCTGCCCCTCCATGTTCCAGAACCGTCAGCTGGTCCTCGCTAGTTCCATTAGCTCTTGCAGCTTCTGCTACCCATCCGGGTTCCAGCACCATCAGCTGGTTCTAGCACAGGTACCTCCTGCTTAGTAACCAGGTTCCAGCACCATCAGCTGGTCTTCGGTAGTGCCATTGGCTCTTGTTCCTTCTGCTGCCCCTCCGGGTTCCAGAACCGTCAGCTGGTCCTCGTTAGTTCCATTAGCTCTTGCAGCTTCTGCTACCCATCCGGGTTCCAGCACCATCAGCTGGTTCTCAGCAGTGTCTTTGGCAACTCCCTCCTGCCCAGCCTGGTTCCAGCACGCCTGCTGTTTCTGGGTAGTGTCAACGTCACTTTGCCACCAATACGTTGTCCTGTCGTGTTGCGGTCGGGTTAGCCGAGTCTATGGTGCCTGCAGTTCATGGGCTTCCTATGTGGGCTGCGGGATCTGGCAACAAAGGCTGGTTCCGTAGTGCCAATAGGACAAGCACCCCCTGTAGGACTGTGGGTTTCGGTAACTGTGGCCGGCTCACGGCCTTGCAACTTTGTTTTTCATGGGTACCTTCTGCTACCCATCCGGGTTCCAGTACCGTCAGCAGTTTCTCGGCAGTGCCTTTGGCTTAGGCGCCTCCTTCTCGGTATCCGAGTTCCAGCAACGTCTGCTGGTCCTTGGTAGTGCTTTCTAGCACAGGTGCCTCCTGCTTAGTAACCAGGTTCCAGCACCGTCACCTGGTACTCGGTAGTGCCATTGGCTCTTGTTCCTTCTGCTACCCATCCGGGTTCCAGTACCGTCAGCTGGTTCTCGGCAGTTCCTCAGCCTTCTTGTACCTTCTGCTACATTTCCAAGTTCAAGCTTTTGGAAATGGTTTTTGGTTATCACTCTGGATCTCCCTGACAACGACCCCTGAAGACGACAACCCTTAAGACCACCCCGAAGAAGACGACGACCACGAAAACAATGTCCCTGAAGATGACGACCTGGAAGACAACCCCGAAGAAGGCCAGAAAGATGACCCTGAAGAAGATGACCAAGAGGACATAGAACATGAAGACAACCACCAAGATACAGAACAACAAGAGACAGAAGACCAAGAAGCAGAAGAACAAAAAGCAGAAGAACATTAAGCATAAGACTAAAAATCAGAGCAAAAGATATTATCGAAATTATAAGCAGAAGAAGACTAAGCAGTGTATGGGGGTGAGTCTGTTCCTCCTCGTGGTGCCCCTGGAAAATGCCTGCTGCTGCAGGCCAAACTGAACACGGACAAATCCTGTTTTAAATCTTTTGTGACAGGCAGAACAAAAGGTGTAATCTTCAAACTTTTATAGATAACAACTACAGGAATGACTGTCACAAATAAGAATATGATGAAGAAGAAGAATAGGAAGAAGATGAAGAAGTAGAATATGAAGAAGAATAATAGTTGAATAAGAAGAATGTAAAAAAAAAAGAAGTTGAATAAGGTGAAGAAGATGAATAAGGTGAAGAAGAAGTTGATGAAAAAGATGCTGCTGCTGCTGAGGATCTTGAAGAGAAAGTGTGGGAGAAGTAAAAAAAAAGGTGACAAGCATGGAAGTAGTGAAACATACATATCTGACAAAATATAAAAAAGGTTAACATAGTGAATATCTTTGTAACTCCGAACGTCTTTAAAAAAAAATGTATTCCTGCTATTCCATTTGATTGGGCTAAACCTCTATGCCTTTAATGTCTCCTCCACCTCCCCCAATACATTCTACATTATTATTAGTTGTTTTTCTTCATGTAGAATTAACCTACAAGGAAAGAAAGGTTTTTTTTTAATTCCGATATTTCTGTCCCATTGACTTGCATTGGTTTCTGGTATCGGAATCGGCGATATCCAATACTTTTTGGGTATCAGTCCGATCCAATATTTCACGATATCGGATGGTATCGCTCAACACTACTCATCACTACATACAATAGTCAATGGTCTGAGTTCCGTGAAATTATTCAAAAGCATTGGCCAATTTTTTTAGCAGACCCCATCCTTAACAAGTCTTTGCTGAAGGCTCCTCTTGTTACGGCAAGAAGATCAAAACATTTAAAAGACATCCTGGTTCACAGTCACTATGAACCACCTACAGTGAAAAGCAGCACATGAATGGAGACAAAAGGTTTTTATCCGTATGGTCATTGTAAAGGATGTGCAAATATGATCAAAAGTAAAAAATTCTCTAATGCGACAGGCAACCGCAGTTTTTCCATCAGGCACTTTATTACCTGTTCTACGAAAGTAGTCATCTACAGCGCACAATGTCCATGCGGAAAACTTTACATTGGTCTTACAACATGGGAACTCCGTATTCGTACTAGAGAGCATGTTAGGGATATTGAGAAGGGACAGACAATCGAGGATCCGTCATTTCTCAAAACTATACATTTTTTTCAACATCATAATAGTGACTTTTGTCTTCTTAAAGTAAAGGGCATTGACATTGTTCAGATGGGATCCAGGGGTGGGGATCTTGATTCCCTGTAATTAGGCAGATGGAGGCACTGTGGACGCTGTCTGACCTGTGATCCGGAGCTGTCCATCTTTTCCGGATTGCATAAAAATGCCGTCGACCACAGTTTTGTGCACTTCTGAAAAGAAGGACTCAGCTGAACAGAGGCCAGACAGAGTCCAGGCTAACTCTGATGCCTCATTATAGCGAATGAATCTCTCAAGGGTTTCATCTAAATCACGTCACTCAGAGATTCAGGTGGAAACCCTAAAGTAAGTTCTCAACGTAGAGCACCAGATAAATGTAATCCCAAATGCTTTGTAAAATATTCCCAATAAAAGCTTCAACTCAATCCACAGAAAATCAAGCCTTGGCTCATGTCCATCATCTGTTAACGGAAATATAGGGGGCTTTCATGTTATTGGTAGCACAAAGGCTCTGGAAAAGCGAAATGGCTTCTCACCCACCAAAAGAAATTCAGCCAATTCTCTGCTCACAAATCCAAATGCCCCCCTTCCCTTCTGAGCCCCACAGTGTTCCTAAACCACGTTTGGCATTTCTGAAGTGATGAGAGCCCGCCTATCTTACAGGTGCATGTCTCCAGAAGCACAGGATGGGCATAAGGTACTGATGATTGCAACATACTGGTCACTACAGCATACTACTCACTACAACATTGCTGCTTGTTTCTGGAAAATACCCATGGAGTCAAAATCATCACTACATCTGTAGATAAATTCCTCAAGGGGTATAGTTTCCCAAATGTGGTCACTTGAGGTGGATTCTGATCTTCTAGCAATTTGTGGTTCTGTGCATGGAGTCCACAAAACTGTTCTAGGAAAATCTGCGCTCCAGGAGGCAAAGAGCACTCTGTTCCTCCCAAGTTTCTTCGTATGGCTAAGTAGTACTGTACAGCCACATATGGATTATTGCCATGTTCAGTAGAAATTATAGGTCAAATTTTGGTGCCATTTTTATCCTCTTCTTGTGTGTAAATGTAAAATCTGGGTATACTGTCCCCATACACGTTAGCACAGTGTGTAGTTAGACATGTAGCTAAACCCCCCTGTCTGCTTTAAGAAAAAGAGGCTGTAAGTTGTAACCTTATTTTATTGATTGTGCATGTGAAAGGAAAGGGTGAAACTATAGGATGCAATAGCAGGAGCATTTCAGAACATATACCGTATATACTCGTGTATAAGCCGACCCGTGTATAAGCCGACCCCTAATTTTGCCACAAAAAACTGGGAAAACTTATTGACTCGTGTATAAGCCTAGGGTTAAATGGTGGTCCAGGAAGATGCTCCATGGATAACCCCCCCATATGTTGCTGCACAAGGGTTCATGCTGGCCCCAGAAGATGCTCCATAAATACCCCCCATATGCTGCTGCACAAGGGTTAATGCTGCCCCACAAGATGCTGCATAAATGCTCCGCATATGCTGCTGCACAAGGGTTAATGCTGCCCCATAAGATGCTCCATAAATACCCCTCATATGCTGCTGCACAAGGGTTAATGCTGCCCCATAAATACCCCCATATGCTGCTGCACAAGGGTTAATGCTGTCCCATAAATAACCCCCATATGCTGCTGCACAAGGGCTAATGCTGCCCCATAAATACCCCCCATATGTTGCTGCACAAGGGTTAATGCTGCCCCATAAATACCCCCCATATGATGCTGCACAAGGGTTAATGCTGCCCCATAAATTCCCCTCATATGCTGCTACACAAGGGTTAATGCTGCCCCATAAGATGCTCCACATATACCCCTTATTTGCTGCTGTGGCAAAAAAAAAAATGACATACCACTCCGTCGCTGGGGGGCCAGGTGCCGGTGTCCGGAGCCCTCGGCACTGGCGATATTCACCTGTCCCTATTCCATTGCCATCCATCGCTCTGTCTCCTGGCTCTCTGCAGTGACAGCAGAGGTCGCACACTGACTATGTCATCGTGCCCTCTGCTGTCAAAGCAGGAGGACCTGGAGACACAGTGGTGCATGGCTTGGAACGGGGACCGGTGAATATTACTCTGCCCCCATCATACTCACCTCTCCTGTTTCTTCTCTGCAGCCCCTTCTTCTCCTCTGCCGTCTGCTTCCTGCATTCAGATGGTCGCATGGTACCGCTCATTAAACTCATAAATATGCACATATTCATGAGTTAAATGAGTGGTACCACGTGACCGCTGAACGCAGGAAGCAGACTGCAGAGGAAAAAGCAGAGGCTGCAGAGAAGAAACAGGAAAGGTGAGTATGATCTCTGACACCCCCGCTCCCCCTCCCCCACCCATCCCCGGTATATGACTCATGTATAAGCTGAGAGGGGGAACTTTCAGCCGAAAAAATGGGCTGAAAATCTCGGCTTATACACGAGTATATATGGACACTGCAGAACATAAAACACAAATAGTCTGCAATACACAGTAACATGAGGTAATAAAGTAACATGAGGTAATAAATAGGTGATGATTACCTACTTAGTACAGCAAACTACCAACTACGCTTAGAGCAGGCTGTTTATGCAGCATGAAGAAAGACAAGTGGTGAGGTTTCTCCTCTGATGCATGGAGGAACAATGGCTGCTGTTCCCTTCACATTGTCATAAAAAGACCACAATGCAACAGGAACAATCCCTCAATGCCCTAGGGACTTCCCATAATACATTGCAAATTAAACTAGACTCTATACATTAAACCGCCAGCAGATGGTGCTGCTACCCTTAGAATATGAAATACAGGAAGAATTAATACACACAAAATATACAAAGACTGTAATAACGGAAACATAAAAAATATGACTAAACTTTCTAGGCAGCAATTATGTGGCTGGACAGAACACTGGGGCTAAAACTAAATTTTGGTGGTAAAAATGAAGTTTTTTACTTCACTTCAATGGTATAAAATTCTGTGATACACCGTGGTATCAATTTGATCACTGCATCCCTACATTAATTCATTGAGAGGTGTAGTTTGTAAAATGGGCTCAATGATGGGGAGGTCTGCTGTTTTGGCACCTCATGGGCTCTCCCAGTGGGCCATGGCACCTGCGCTCCTTGCCTTCTGAGCTTTGCACTATGCCTGAAAAATATTTCCTGATTATATTTACGGTAACGGTGCACTCAGGAAAAATTGGAGCCAGTTTGTTGGAAAAAAAAAATTTCTATTAGCCATTAGAAAAATTAAAACTCGATGCTAAAACAACATTTTAGTGGTAAAAATTATATTTATTCTTTCTTCATTGCTCAATGGTATAAAATTTTACAAGGCACATGTGGTGTCAATATGATCACTGCACCCCTAGATGAATTCATTGGGGAGTGTAGTTTGTAAAATGAGTTCACATATAAGGGGTTTCTGTTCTCCTGCACCTCAAGAGCTCTGGCAATGTGATATAGCACCCTCAAACTTTTTCCAGCAAAATCTAAACTACAATATGGTGCCTCTTCCCTTCTTAGCTTTGCACTGTGTCTTAAAAGTAGTATTCCCTCACATATGGGGAATTAGTGTACTTAGAAGAAATTGCACAACAAATTGTATGCCGCAGTTTCTCCTGCTACTCTTATGAAAATGCAAAATTTTCGGGCAAGATAACATTTTTGTGGGTAAATTTGTTTTTTCTTTATTTTCACAGCTCAATATTATTAACTTCTGTGAAGCACCTGTGGATTCATCTAAATACATTCCTTTTGTGGTCTAGTTTGCAAAATAGGGTCACTTGTCGTTTTTTTCCACTGTTTAGGCACATTAGGTACTCTGCAAATGGGACATGACGTCCAGTAATGATGCCAGGAAATTTAACATTCAAAAAGTCAAATGAAGCTCTGTTAGGCCATGTGCACACGATGCAGATATCCAGCGGATCCGCAGCAGATTTTTCCGGGCAGAAACGTTGCATATCCGCATTGTGATGTACAAAAAAACATAAAAAACAAATCTGAACTGAGAAAAGTAAGTTAATGTGTATGCACAATGTAATGGTAATATGCACTTACATTGTGCATACACATTAACTTACTTTTCTCAGTTCAGATTTGTTTTTTATTCATTTCATTGTGCATTCAGTGCATATATGGGTGTGACCGCCCTCTTTCTGAGCTGGGAAAGCCATCCAGTCTGGCCTAAGCTGTTACTAGTGGTTCAGCCGCTCGACCCTTATTCACATTCACGCCACTTGGCAAGTGAAAAGGTTTTAAATACTAGAGTAAGGACTGTCCCACAAGGGTTGCCGTGACTTGGCGGGATGGCTTGCACATTATTTTGATCAAAATTATGTTTACTAAATACCCTTATTATTATTACCTTTATGCATTATTTGCAGTATATTTTTTACATTTTAGTTCAGGATATTTGTGTTTTTTGCTTTTTGTTTTCTATTGTGATGTACAGTAGCATGTTAGTCAATAGAAAAAAAAATCCGCTGTGCAGACACTGCAGATTTTTCTGCACGGTTTTCTTGTGGTTCAAAATATGCAGCATGTCACTTTTGTGCGATTTTCCACCTGCTCCATTCTCCAAATCCGCAGGGGAAAACCGCACAAAAACCGCATGAAAACAGCAAGAAAACAGGAAGAAATCCGCAGGAAAAATGCAGGTCATTTGACCTGTGGATTTCTTCAATTCTGCGCGGAAAAATCCGCAGGGCTAAAAAGTGCATCTGCACTTAGCCTTAGGGTTGCGGATCACACTAAATATAAAATATAAGAGAGTACAATCGCAACCCGGGGTCCACTGTGCAGAGATGGTAACCTTCTGCTCGGTAACGGCGGAATACTAACTGAACACCGGCGGGTTAACCACTGACCCAGTATGTACAGCAGCGATCTCTGTTACTTCACTGAGTCGCTGGAACATATGCAAAAACCTGTTAACTTCACAGGACTCGGCAGGGGGAGCGCTACTAAACGGTCACAGGACCCTGCCCCAGAGACAAGAGATAGAGTCCCTCTAGACCACCAGCGCTCGGCGCTGCGGCTGCGGGGCCAGCAGAAAAGAAATATAAATGTAGAAATAGCGCACAAGTGTGCACAGTGCCACTCAGGCATGAGCCACTAAGCGCCCAGGGTTGGGCTAACCAGCGCACAACTTGTGCTCGGCGCTGCACTGGCGGGTTCAATGACTTGGCACGGTACGGTAGTGCCACGTACAGGACAATACCATCGGACGCTAGTTAGTGTGTGCTGATACTTAGGAGCACGGTGGCGAGAGCATAGCCACGCATTGGTGCTGACTCTAACTCTAAACCCTATAACAAACACAACCAGAGGGAGGGAGTCATAAGGAGTCAATCATCAGTCTCATGCATCCATCATCACACATTCCACTTAGAATATGAGTCTATATTAGCGCATGGCTGAGCGGCCATGCAAGTCCTTTATAGTGGCGACCTTTTGGGACCTTCCCCATGGTCAAGT
Source organism: Dendrobates tinctorius (assembly GCF_039654945.1). NCBI lineage: Eukaryota > Metazoa > Chordata > Amphibia > Anura > Dendrobatidae > Dendrobates > Dendrobates tinctorius. Next base: position 3,450,148 of record NW_027361827.1, on the reverse strand, counting down.
CGAAACAGCCACGTGACCTGAGCATGTGACCCCCGAACTCCAATGGGAGGTTGAGCCACGGGCATGCTCAGTGGTGCGAAAAAGGGACTTAGTCCCAGGAGCTGCTCGCCGCTGGCTAGTGCAGGCTGCTATAGCTGAACTAGGGATGGCAGCAGCAACCAACCTGACAGCACTAGCTTGAGCAAGGCCCCAGGAAGACGTCTTTGCTGAGCAGGCTCTCTGCTGCCGGGACTGAATGGGAGGCCGCAGAAGACAAGGCTCGGGATTCCTCCTAACACGCTCCTTCCCTTCCGCACCCAAGAAAGTATTTTTAAGAAAAGTCCATTCAAAAATGTGGGGGAGATTCACAAGGAGTGTACTGCTGCTTGAGTCATTGCTTCAAGAGCCACCACACACACACGTATTATCCAGGACATGCACTACAAGTGTCTCATTCCCTGTGTCAAGCCACTCATTACAATAGACAATGCCAGAAGCGTCTTACTTGGGCCAAGGACAAGAAGATCTGGACTGTTGGTCAGTGGTCCAAGGTATTGTTTTCAGATGAAAGTAAATTTTGCATTTCATTTTGAAATCAAGGTCCCAGAGTCTGGAGGAAGAATGGAGAGGTTCACAATCCAAGCTGCTTGAGGTCTAGTGTGAAGTTTCCACAATCAGTGATGATTTGGGGAGCCATGTCACCTACTGGTGTAGGACCATTGTGTTTTATGAAGACCATCTACCAGGAAATTTTAGAGCACTTCATGCTTCACTCTGCTGACAAGCTTTTTGAGATGGAAAATTCATTCTCCAGCAGGTCTTGGCACCTGTCCACACGGCCAAAAGTGCCAATACCTAGTTTAAAAACCACAGGATCCCTGTGCTTGATTAGTCAGCAAATTCGCCTGACCTTAACCCCATAGAGAATCTATGGGGTATTGTCAAGAGGAAGATGAGAGTCACCAGATCCAACAATGCAGATGAGCTGAATGCTACTATCAAAACAACCTGGGCTTCCATAACACCTCAGCAGTGCCACAGGGTGATCGCCTCCATGCCACGCCGCATTCATGCAGCAATTGAAGCTAAAGGGGCCCCGACCAAGTATTGAGTGCATTTACTGAATATACATTACAGTAGGCCAACATTTTGGATTTTGGGATAATTTTTCAAGCTGGTGTTATAAAGTATTCTAATTTACTAAGATAATGACTTTCAGGTTTTCATTGGCTGTAAGCCATAATCATCAACATTATAGAAAGAACACCATGAGCACAACTCAAGATGGTGCTAAGGTTAGGTTCCCAAACCGTTAAAGCAACAAATATGAACCTAGCACTCAACTTAAAGGTATTTGTGAGGCGGTTTATTGTAGTACACAAAAAAGACGTTTCGGTCAATGTGACCTTCTTCAGTTACTACAAGGGTAAATATAATTACAAAACAAAACGTCATATAAAACAGAAAAAATAACATAGGAAAAAAAGGAAAAAAAACAAAGAAAAACAGAAGTATATACAAACAATAGTCAAAATGGTCATACAAAAATAGGATAAATTGGTCGCAGATAACGCCAGGTATCCCACACTGCCCATATCACGCCAAATAATTTAAAAAGAGCCATAGAAAATATATAGCAGCAATCCATAAGAATGTCAAACATACCGTGTGGTATATAGATTGTGTAGAGCTTATAGGCATCTATCAGAAAGGACGATGGTGCTTTAGGCATCTAAAAAACAAGATGCGGTGAAATGGAGCGTATGATAGTAGTTGTGAATCATGTAGCAGGAAAAAAAAAAAAAAAAAGAGTACTTACTGAGGAGAATGATCTCTCTAAGGTAATGAGCTGTGGAGGATATAGCAAGGGGGAGCACTATTGCAATGTGTGCATAAATAGTATCACCTCCCCTGTTAATATGTACATATCAGCACTAAGTATTTACCTTGACAGTATATAGGAGAGGGGCAAACGTGCCTCCAGATGCGGTGTCCACCGGCCATCTGATCCTGCATGCAGACATGCAGGTTTAAAAAGGGGGAGGGGGAGGGATACTTAGTGGTGGGCGGCCAATGGGAGCTGTAAGCTCCAGTAAACAGGAAGTGACTAACAGGAAGAATATGGCTGTGTGATCCACAGTAGAGAGAGCTTGCTTTCCACCAGAAGAAAGACATAATACCAGCTCAAAATGTGGAGAAACACATGCTAATAATAGCGGTTATGTGTGGGGATGCTATATATTGTTGGTAGGGAGATTGGAAAGCAGAATTCAAGAGATAGAAATTAACATATAAATGACCATAGCCTGGTCAAGAGAAAACATTGAAAGGGGTGGGAGTGAGCAGACAATGGTCCCTGGGTGTTGGGATTATGCTAATTGAGACACTGTGCAGAGGTCCAGAGAAATATACTAAATAACTTTATTGTGATAATTCATACAAAGGCAGTATATTCAAGGAGAACTATAAAGAGAGAGGCAAAAGAAGCTGAGATTGGTAGTATTTGAGCTGTGCAGACTTGTGGGAGAGAAATAACGCTATGTAATCCCAAATCCTGTTACCACCCCGTCGTCCTGTAAGGACTGAAAGGCATGTAGTTCCTCAATTGTAAGGTTGGAAGGATAAAACAAAGTACCCCTATCAATATCATTTCTTAATGATTGGAATGAGTTCTGTACAAAATTGATGAATGTTTCAACTGCATGCGAGGCATGTGGGGGCCGGAACAAACTTTTATTACGTAGGCCCAAGCTTTGGGAAGACAAAAGTTTAGGGTTGGTTGCTAATGGGGGATCATTATTATCAGGTATCATTGAGAAATGTACCTTAAGTCTTATAAGACGGAAAAACCGTTGGAGGTCCATATCTAAGTCAAAAGTGCGACATCTGTAAGATGGGCAGAATGAGAGACCCTTTTGTTGGACGGCATATTCTGTGATACTCAGGGTTCTTGAGGAGATGTTGATCACCAGATTGTCCATACCTTGGATTGGGTGTTTCGTCCTTGGTCCTGGTCCCTTCTTGTGTCTCTGTCCCTGTGGTCTCTTATATGTAGGGGAAACTTCACAACCTATACGAGATCGAATATCAAAGCACAAATCAACAATTAGGTGCAAAAATCTTCTTCTTCCCATTCCCCACCACTTCATTACCCAGGGTCATAACATCTCACAACTTCGATTTCAGGTAATTGACAGGTGACAGGTGTCACCTCCCCGACGGGGTGGTAACAGGATCCTTCACCTCAAAAAACGAGAGGCATTTTGGATCCATACCCTCGAAACTATGAGCCCGAGAGGGTTAAATAGGGTTTACAAAATATCAGCATTTTTGTAAAAAACTACATCTCACATAAGCCCCTTACAAAATTAGAGCCAACACTCAGTGCATGCAATGGTTTTTTTTTTGTTTTGTTTTTTTTTTTGGTCCAACCTGTTTATTATGCTACTTTCATGTGTATATTCGTTTTTCTAGGAGCCTTCTTGATGCCATAATATACTAACGTATTCCTCCCTTTCTCACAGAGTCGATTATATTAATGTGTTGAAATTGGACGCCACTGCTACAAGCCTATTTCTATCTATTTGGGATTACATAGCGTTATTTCTCTCCCACAAGTCTGCACAGCTCAAATACTATCGATATCAGCTTCTTTTGCCTCTCTCTTTATAGTTCTCCTTGAATATACTGCCTTTGTATGAATTATCACAATAAAGTTATTTAGTATATTTCTCTGGACCTCTGCACACTGTCTCAACTAGCATAATCCCAACACCCAGGGACCATTGTCTGCTCACTCCCACCCCTTTCAATGTTTTCTCTTGACCAGGCTATGGTCATTTATATGTTAATTTCTATCTCTTGAATTCTGCTTTCCAATCTCCCTACCAACAATATATAGTATCCCCACACATAACCGCTATTATTAGCATGTGTTTCTCCACATTTTGAGCTGGTATTATGTCTTTCTTCTGGTGGAAAGCAAGCTCTCTCTACTGTGGATCACACAGCCATATTCTTCCTGTTAGTCACTTCCTGTTTACTGGAGCTTACAGCTCCCATTGGCCGCCCACCACTAAGTATCCCTCCCCCTCCCCTTTTTAAACCTGCATGTCTGCATGCAGGATCAGATGGCCGGTGGACACCGCATCTGGAGGCACGTTTGCCCCTCTCCTATATACTGACAAGGTAAATACTTAGTGCTGATATGTACATATTAACAGGGGAGGTGATACTATTTATGCACACATTGCAATAATGCTCCCCCTTGCTATATCCTCCACAGCTCATTACCTTAGAGAGATCATTCTCCTCAGTAAGTACTCTTTTTTTTTTTTTTTTTCCTGCTACATGATTCACAACTACTATCATACGCTCCACTTCACCACATCTTGTTTTTTAGATGCCTAAAGCACCATCGTCCTTTCTGATAGATGCCTATAAGCTCTACACAATCTATATACCACACGGTATGTTTGACATTCTTATGGATTGCTGCTATATATTTTCTATGGCTCTTTTTAAATTATTTGGCGTGATATGGGCAGTGTGGGATACCTGGCGTTATCTGCGACCAATTTATCCTATTTTTGTATGACCATTTTGACTATTGTTTGTGTATACTTCTGTTTTCCTTTGTTTTTTTTTTTTCCTATGTTATTTTTTCTGTTTTATATGACGTTTTGTTTTGTAATTATATTTACCCTTGTAGTAACTGAAGAAGGTCACATTGACCGAAACGTCTTTTTTCGTGTACTACAATAAACCGCCTTACAAATACCTTTAAGTTGAGTGCTATAATCATCAACATTAACATAAATGAACACTTGAAATAGATCACTGTTTTTAACGATTCCATATAATGTATGTGTTTCACTTTTTGTATTGAAGAAATGAAATAAATTAACTTTTTGATGATATTCAGATTTTGTGAGACGCACCTGTATGTCTAGAGTGCAAATAATTCAAATGGTATTCAGATATCTAAATTAAGACATGTCTGAAAACATAGCTGGGAACTTTTGATTCTCTGTCTGGTACATAGGCGCAGAAGATAACCTGCATGTCATAAAATGTTATGGTAATTGAGACCAAAGAGGTTACTGGAAAGCATTTGTTGAAAATCAGTGCTTTGCATAATGGTTTATTAGCTGCAAAAACGCCTCATAAATTTTCCTGAAACCAGACAAGAGAAAAGAATAAAGCACTTGGTATAGCTTTACTAATGGATGACTTAGGTCTGACACTTTACAAGTACAACTATATCATTTACACTATACTGTACATGAGTGTATTACTTAGGTGACTGTCTTTCATTATTGAAATGGAAATGTATGTTCTCTGGCAGCAGAGTATTACATTGTAACTCTCCTTTGGAAGATACAGCTTTAAACAGGGAACAGTCAACTTAACCCCTTTACCCCCAATGGTGGTTTACACGTTGTTGACAGGGCCAATTTTTGCAATTCTGACCACTGTCACATTATGAGGTTATAACTCTGGAACACATCAACGGATCCCAATGATTCTGAGACTTTTCTTTGTGACATACTGTACTTCATGACAGAGGTAAAATTTCTTTGGTATGATTTGCATTTATTTATGAAAAAAACAGAAATTTGGCAAAAATGTTGAACATTTTGCAATTTTCAAACTTTGAATTTTTATGCCCTTAAATCACAGAGATATGTCACCCAAAATAGTTAATAAATAACATTTCCCACTTGTCTACTTTACATCAGCACCATTTTTGGAACCAATTTTTTTTTCGATCAGGAAGTTATAAGGGTTAAAAGTTGACCAGTGATTTTTCATTTTTTCCAACAAAATTTACAGAACCATTGTTTTAACTACCTCATCACATTTGACGTCACTTTGAAGGGCCTATATGAAAGAAGATACCAAAAAGTGACACCAGTCTAAAAACTGTACCCTTCAAGATGCTCAAAACTACATTCAATAAGTTTATTATCCCTTCAGGTGCTTCACAGGAATTGTTTGAAAAAAAAGTATTAACATTTAACTTAGTTTCTCATAAAATTGACTTCAGATCCATTTTTTTATTTTTACAAGGGTAACAGGAATAAATGGACCCCAAAATTTGTTGTGTAATTTCTCCTGAGTATGCCGATGCCCCATATGAGGGAGAAAAACACTGTTTGTGGGCACAGCAGAGCTTGAAAGGGAAGGAGCGCCATTAGACTTTTTGAGTCCTAAATTTGCTGGAAAAATTGGCGGATGCCATATCGTGTTTGGAGAGCCTCTGATGTGCCTAAACAGTGAAAATCCCCAAGAAGTGACATCATTTTGGAAACTAGACCCTTCAGGGAATTGATCTAGATGTGTGGTGAGCACATTGAACCCTCAGGTGCTTCATAGAAGTTTATAACGTTGAGAAGTGAAAATAAAAAGAATCAAATTTTCCCCACAAATATGTTTACAGCACAAAATATCAAAATATTGTATCTTCATAAAGTTAACAGGAGAAATTGCACCATACAATTTGTTGTGCAATTTCTCCTGAGTACGCCAATACTCCACATGAGGGAGAAAACCATTGTTTGGGAACCCGGCAGAGCTCGGAAGGGAAGGAGTGCCATTTGACTTTTTGAATGCAAAATTTGCTGTAACAATTTGCGGACACCATGTTGCATTTGGAGTGCCTCTGATATGCCTAAACAGTGAAAATCCTCGACAAGTGAAACCATTTTGGAAACTAGACCCTCAGGGAATTGATCTAAATGTGTGGTGAGCACATTGCACCCTCAGGTGCTTGACTAAGGCTGGTTTCACATTTGCGTTTTTTAGCGCTGGAAAAAAACGCATACCTGCGCATGCGTTTTTTCCCCTATATTTAACATGGGTGCGCATACCTGCGTGCTGGTAAGCGCATGTATGCGATTTTCATGCGCTGCGTTTTTTTGGGGTGTGCGTTGGTATTTTCCAGACGCAGCATGTTGCATTTTTGGGCCCTGCAAAAAAGCGCATGCGCACATATGCGCACGTTTTGCGCTAAAAATGGCCATTATAGCCTATGGATGCGCATATGTGCACACTGGCATGCTCATGTATGCGTTTTTTTGCATATGCATTTTTTTTTTAACCATGGAATTTAGGGGTTTGGGTTAGAGTTAGGGCTAGTTAAGGGGGTTTAGGGTTAGGGTCAGGGTCAGGGTTAGGGTTGGGGTTTGGGTCAGGGTTAGGGTTAAGTATGGTTTGGTTAAGGGTTAGGGTCAGGGTTAGGGTCAGGATTAGGGTTAAGTATGGTTTTGTTAAGGGTTAGGTTCAGGGTTAGGGTTAGGGTTAGGGTTAGGGTCAGGGTTAGGGTTAGGGTTGGGGTCAGGGTTAGGGTTAGGGTCAGGGTTAGGGTTAAGTATGGTTTTGTTAAGGGTTAGGGTCAGGGTTAGGGTCAGGATTAGGGTTAAGTATGGTTTTGTTAAGGGTTAGGGTCAGGGTTAGGGTTAGGGTTAGGGTTAGGGTTAGGGTCAGGGTTAGGGTTAGGGTCAGGGTTAGGGTTAGGGTCAGGGTTAGGGTTAAGTATGGTTTTGTTAAGGATTAGGGTCAGGGTTAGGGTCAGGATTAGGGTTAAGTATGGTTTTGTTAAGGGTCAGGGTCAGGGTTAGGGTCAGGGTTAGGGTTAGGGTTAGGGTCAGGGTTAGGGTTAGGGTCAGGGTTAGGGTTAAGTATGGTTTTGTTAAGGATTAGGGTCAGGATTAGGGTTAAGTATGGTTTTGTTAAGGGTTAGGGTTAGGGTTAGGGTCAGGGTTAGGGTTAGGGTCAGGGTTAGGGTTAAGTATGGTTTTGTTAAGGGTTAGGGTCAGGGTTAGGGTCAGGATTAGGGTTAAGTATGGTTTTGTTAAGGGTTAGGGTTAGGGTCAGGGTTAGGGTTAGGGTTAGGGTCAGGGTTAGGGTTAGGGTCAAAGTTAGGGTTAAGTATGGTTTTGTTAAGGATTAGGGTCAGGATTAGGGTTAAGTATGGTAGGGTTAGGGTTAGGGTTAGGGTTAGGGTCAGGGTTAGGGTTAGGGTTAGGGTCAGGGTTAGGGTTAGGGTCAGGGTTAGGGTTAAGTATGGTTTTGTTAAGGATTAGGGTCAGGGTTAGGGTCAGGATTAGGGTTAAGTATGGTTTGGTTAGGGTTAGGGTTAGGGTCAGGGTTAGGGTTAGGGTTAGGGTCAGGGTTAGGGTTAGGGTTAGGGTTAGTTAGGGTTTAGGGTTTGGGTTAGGGTTAAGTATGATTTGGTTAAGGGTCAGGGTCAGGGTTAGGGTCAGGGTTAGGGTCAGGGTTAGGGTTAGGGTTAGTAAAGTCATGGTTTGGGTAGTGTGAGGGGCCACCTAAAAATGTTGGAAAAAAACGCAAACGCGGTAAAAACGCACTAAAAACGCGTACAAATGCTTAAAAACGCTGCGTTTTTTTCATGCATGCTCATAAAAATGCTTGAAAAAAACGCAGCAGTTGTATGCTTATGTATGCGTTTTTTCAATGCGTTTTTTTGCGGGAAAAACGCGCTGCAAAAAAAAGCAAGTGTGAAACTAGCCTTAAGTTTAAAATATTAAGCAATAAAAATAAAAAAACAAACTTTCTCCACAAATATGTTTTCAGCACAAAATATTGAATTTTCATAAGGTTAACAGGAGAAATTGCACCATACAATTTGTTGTGCAATTTCTCTTGAGTACGCCGATACTCCATATGAGTGAGAAAACCACTGTTTGGGAACACGGCAGAGCTCAATCCAAAAAATAGCAAGTCCCCACTCAGGTCTGTCATCTGTTAACAGAAATACAGTTAGGTTCATATATATTTGGACAGAGACAACATTTTTCTAATTTTGATTCTAGACATTACCACAATGAATTTTAAACAAAACAATTCAGATGCAGTTGAAGTTCAGACTTTCAGCTTTCATTTGAGGGTATCCACATTAAAATTGGATGAAGGGTTTAGGAGTTTCAGCTCCATAACATGTGCCACCCTTTTTATAAAGGGTCCAAAAGTAATTGTACAATTGACTCCAAGGCTATTTCATGGACAGGTGTGCGCAATCCGCTCGTTATGTCATTCTCAATTAAGCAGATAAAAAGTCTGGAGTTGATTTGAGGTGTGGTGCTTGCATTTGGAAAGTTTTGCTGTGAAGGAAACATATGGTCAAAGGAGCTCTCCATGCAGGTGAAACAAGCCATCCTTAAGCTGCAAAACAGAAAAAACCCATCCGAGAAATTGCTACAACATTAGGAGTGGCAAAATCTACAGTTTTGTACATCCTGAGAAAGAAAGAGGTCTGTGACTGCTCCTGGCACTTAGTGTCGGGTGTCAGCTGTCAGAATCAGCCTACACCCGGTTGCGATCACCTGCACACCCCTTGTGTGTGTGGGCAATTGCTCAGACGTAATATTCCATCCCTGGTCAAATAGGCCCAGGGCACATGGATGGAATATTACATCTGATGTCAGAAAGAGGTTAATAAATATGTATCAATTTTCATGGTAATGAAAGTCAGATAGTATCCTAACAGTGCCCAATGCTTTAAAGGGATTTTGCCCTGGGCGCCTAGTATCAATGGCGGTGATGTCAATAGTGTTATAGCTTAGTTGAATAGTTTGTGACGCCACCCGTGGTGTTTGGCAAGTAAGATGTTGAGCCAACGCTGCATGCAGATCCACTGGGTCTGATGGTGTGGCACAGCAAAGATGGTGTAGCTCCCCACAGGTGGAGCTGTAGTCCCAGGGCAGTGTGGGTGCAATGGATGAGGAGAGGCGCAGAATGGTATAGATGCTGGTACCCAGATGTAGCGGTGCTGAAGGTGTTAGCGACGAATGAATGGAGGACACCAGGGAATTTATATTAATATTGCAAAGCCATTGGCAATTTGTGTATAGCCTTATAGCAGCTAAACAAAAGAAAAAGTATGGGGTGATAGAGTGGCTAAACTATAAAGTTAAGTGTTAGGCGCCGAGATTCTCCCTATGCACAGGGTAGGTCCCAAGCCTTGTCTGCCTCTGCGGTTTCCCATTCTGCTTCTGCCACAGTGGGAGCTGCTCAGCAGAGACGTCAGTCTCAGCGTCTTGCTCAGACTTGTGCTGTTCTCTTGGCTACTTCTAGCTTTCCAGCCAAAACTATAGTATCTATCAACAGGCAGAGGCGAACACACGTTCCAGAAGCTAAGTCAGGAAATCATTCTACTGAGCATGCTTGTGAGGTTGCGACCTCTCATTGGTGGTCGGTCATCAGCTGCTCGGGTGACGTGGCAGGTCCGGATTGGTCCACGAGCAAGGTCCTGTCTGACTGGACTTGAAAAGGAACGTATAAAAGGTTCCCTGGAGCACACATCGGGGTGCTAAGATCATTTGTGTATGGTGTGTTGGAGGCTACATTACCACTCTGTGTATACGTGTGCCGCTACTAGCACAGTGATTGTGTGTCTAGGCATGCAGTGTAGGGTGAGAACTCCCGCTTGGCTCAGCATCTGACACCGGGCGTCCTAAGTCGCATGTGCAGCTAGCACAGCCGTGTGTCAAAGCGAGCACAAACACCAGCCTAGAATTCCCCTGGAGGGTAGCTATAGGGACCCCACTTAGCATCATTAACAGTATACTCCTGTGAAATCCAACAGGGTATAGTCTTGAGTGCTTCCTCTTCTTATACCGCTCTGTGAAGTAACAGAGTCAGGTGTTTTGCACTCTGTTCAAACTTGCTCGCAGCTTTGCTCCGCCATTGTTCAATAGCTGTGGTTTCCCATCACTGCGCGGTGAACCCCGGGTTGCGATCGCACTTTACCATCTTTTATATTCAGTGTGATCTGCTAACCCTAACACTAAGTTTTCATGATGAGTATTTGGAAAGTTTTTGAAGTTGGAAATTTTCTGCAACATTTCCCGCCAACTAGGTTTTTTACATTTTTTACTGCGTTTTTGAGTGTATTTTTTACATAGATTTTTTTTGCTTCTCTGTTTGCTTTGTTTTTCATATTTCATGGAATTTGGCTTGGATAAAACTGTATTGATATAGTCGAGATTGGATTACATGCATTTTAAGTTTCTGCAGCAAAAACACACAAAAAGTGAATATTTTCATAGTTACATAGGTTGAGAAAAGACCTAGGTCAATCGAGTTCAACACTTCTCCACCAAATATACAGTTTGTCATTAAATTAACTATAACCCACAATGTTATGTGTATTGATGACATCATCCAGCCCTTTTTAAAAGCTGTTACAGTGTCTGCCATTACTACCTCTTGTGATAGAACATTCCACAGTATGACTGCTCTAACTGTAAAGAATAGTGATGAGCTTGGGTTTTCTCGAGCATGCTCGGGTGTTCTCCGAGTATTTTGGCGTGCTCGGAGATTTAGTTTTCGTCACCTCAGCTGCATGATTTGTGGCTGCTAGACAGCCTGAATGTGGGAATTCCCTAACAAACAGGCATTCCACACGTGTAGTCGGCCTGTCTAGCAGTCGCAAATCATGCTGCTACAGTGGCAGAAACTACATTTACGAGCACGCCAAAATACTCGGAGGACACCGAGCAACGAGTATACTCGCTCATCACTAGTGATTTCTCATTTTTACAACAAAATATACAAAAACATTTTATTTAGGGACCACCTCACATTTGAAGTCACTTTGAGGGGGTCTATGTGATAGAAAATACCCGGGTTCGGTCCGGTCTTGGGTCATGGATTCTTAGGACTAAATTCTTGGACTTTTAGGTGCGCTGCCAGACAGATTTCATATCCAAACAAGGTTAATGAATTAACCCTTTATTCCCTACGCGTTTCGAAGTATAACACTTCTTCTTCAGGGGATGACAAATGAGTACAGAGAGCTGTCTCCAGATTTATACATTCACGATTCAAACTTGGCGCCATAAAAGACATGTGAGGCGCCACAGGGGTCAAAGATCAAAACAATTCAAATGTCATAAAAAGTCAAAATCATTTCATTTATGGTTGATAAAATCAATTATATATTTATTTTATTTTGCAGATAAAAATTGGAATTAAAAAAGAAGAAAAGAAAAAAAGAAAAAAAGGGGAATTAAAAAGTGAACCTGCGCCGTGAGGAAAACGAAAGGACCGCAGTCCAACACTCACACCATCATGCCAGGAAGGATGTCAGAATTGAGGAAGAAAAAAATCTATATATAACTCCGAGAGTTTATTAAAATAACTAAATAAAAAAAGTCTAATATTAAATTATATTATTAAAATATATATATATACATAAAATTGTGTGAAATCATTAAATAAAGAGACAATGAATAATAAAATGAGTGTGGTGTCATAGTCTTTCAGTTACCTTCAATTATAAAAGGGATCAGTGGCACACATCGATGGGAAGAAAATGCAGAAAAAACAGCCACCAGAAGAAATCGGATCGCCCACCACTCTGGGCATAAAAAATTGGGGCCAAAAAAAAGGAGGGAGGAAAAAAAAATTTCACAAGAAATCCATAATATAAGATTAATATTATTATAAAAACGATGTAAAAAAATGCATGTTATTTGATTCAAAGAAATTTGTGCATATCAAAAAACATAGGGACATAACGCAGACTGGTAAAAATAAATTATTGAAAACGAGAAAACATCGTACCGAAAATCAAATTAGCCCATTATGTTTCATATCAAAGAAAAAACAACCGCAAAAGGGTTTAATTAAGGAGCCCCGATGTTATAGGAGGAAGAATGAAAGGAGAAAAAAATAGAAAAAAAAATATATATATAAAAGAAAAAATGCACATATAATTATAAAATTGATATTAAAGGATCTGTAATTATTATTATAAAAATGATGTAAAAAAACGCATCTATTATTTGATCCCGAGAATTTTGTGCATGTCAAAAAACATAGGAACATGAGGCAGAGTGGTAAAAATAAATTATTAAAAAAGAAAAATCATTGTACCAAAAATCAAATTAACCTGTTGTGTTTCATATCAAAAGGAAAAAACAACCGCAAGAGGAATTATTGAGGAAACCCGTGTTATAGGAAGGGGAGTAGAAGGGGAAAAATATATATATATATATATATATATATATATATATATCTGAAAGAAAAAATGCACATATAATTATAATGGAGAAAAAATTGTATATAAACATATGATTGATGTCAGCAACTATATTGATTACAGGGATTAAACCACAAAATGACCACATTTAATAGATTAACATATTAATGTGGGTTGAATATAACAGAAACGACATCAATTAAAATATTATAAACAAGGACATTAGAGGAAAACTTCAGAAATTTCATTTAACCCATTGGGTTTCAGGGTATTCAGTCTATAAATCCAGAATATTTCTTTTCTATTTAATTGCCCCATCCTATCCGGATGGTTAATAGGGATTTGTTCAATGGGGCTTATCCTCAATCCTTGAGGACTTTTATCATGTTTCAAGGAAAAATGTCTGTAGAGTCCATGTTGTAAAAAGCCCCTTTTTATGTTATATCTGTGGGAATTAATTCTGAGATGTAACGGCTGTGTGGTTCTACCAACGTATTGTTTCCCACAGCCGCACTCAATTAAATAGATCACAAATTCAGTAGTACAATTTAGATAGTCTCGGATAGGAAAGGCTTCATTGGTGGTGGTTGATCTAAAATATTTCTCTCTATGTGTTATAATGCTACAGCAAGAACAGTTTTTCTTCCCACATCGGAAAATTTCTTCTTATTTGTTAAGCGGCTAGGGGCTACAAGATTTTTGATATTGGGAGCCCTCCTAAAGGTGACCCTCGGATTGTTGGGGAGAATTTTTTGTAGGATTGGGTCATTCAGTAGGATGTGCCAATTATTACACAAAATTTTCCTGATTTCTTTGTTCTCTACACAGAATTGTGTTATAAAATTGGTGGTGAATTTCCTATTGTCAGCTTTAGCCATTTTTATTCCATTAACGAGAGAATTTTGTGACATATTTAAACATTTATTATAAGCATTTTTTATTAGTTTTTCAGGATAATTCTTATTTTTAAATCTATTCATCAGAATTTTCGCTTGGTTTTTGTAGTCCTCTACATCAGAACAATTTTTCCTGATTCTTCTATATTGGTTATCAGGGATATTTCTAAGCCATTTTCCATAATGACCACTGTTAAAAGGTATATAGCTGTTAATATCAACATTCTTAAAAAAAAGTTTTTGTCACAATTCCATTGTCCTTAATAAAAATTGTAAGATCTAAAAAGTTGATTTTATTTTTATCATATATTGAGGAAAATGACAGACCCCAATTATTCTTGTTTATGTCATGAATAAAATTGTCAATATCTTGTAGAGAACTATATTACTATACCATTTGGATTTAAAAATATAAAACTCTTCAAAAATACCCATAAAAATATTTGCATAGGTTGGTGCAACTTTAGAGCCCATCGTGGTCCCAAGCTGTTGATGATATAGACATCCTTCAAAAGTGAAATAATTATTTTTAAAAATGAATTCCATACCCTTTAAAATGAAGTTTTTTTGATCTTTTGTTAATCTATTGTCCCCTATTAAAATTTTATTAAAACAAGCAAGACCCAAGGTGTGAGATATATTGGAATACAGTGATGATACATCCATACTTAAAAATATAAAATGTGATTTCCATTCGATGCCCTGAAGATACTGAATTAAATTGGTTGAGTCTCTAATGAAACTCTTCAATGATGGGACATGTATAACCATGATCCTATCAATGAAATGGGACAAATTACTAGTTACCGAATCAATGCCTGATATAATGGGCCTCCCCGGGGGATTTTCTAGATTCTTATGAATCTTGGGTAAATGATAAAAAAATTGTGTGCGTGAGTGAGCACCTTTTAGAAATCTGTATTCATTTTTGTTGAAAATATTTTTCTCCTTTCCTTCTAGGATTAATTTGTCATAATTAATTTTGATGTTGGGAATGACATCAAAGGTTGTTTTTTTATAATATTTAACATCCGATAAAATTCTAAAAGGTGGTGGAATTATGATACAGAATAGGATAGACTATTGCAATGAGTCTTTTAGAATTTTATCGGATGTTAAATATTATAAAAAAACAACCTTTGATGTCATTCCCAACATCAAAATTAATTATGACAAATTAATCCTAGAAGGACAGGAGTTTAAATGAAATTTCTGAAGTTTTCCTCTAATGTCCTTGTTTATAATATTTTAATTGATGTCATTTCTGTTATATTCAACCCACATTAATATGTTAATCTATTAAATGTGGTCATTTTGTGGTTTAATCCCTGTAATCAATATGGTTGCTGACATCAATCATATGTTTATATACAATTTTTTCTCCATTATAATTATATGTGCATTTTTTCTTTCATATATAGATATATATATTTTTTTCCCCTTCTACTCCCCTTCCTATAACACGGGTTTCCTCAATAATTCCTCTTGCGGTTGTTTTTTCCTTTTGATATGAAACACAACGGGTTAATTTGATTTTTGGTACAATGATTTTTCTTTTTTAATTTATTTTTACCACCCTGCCTCATGTTCCTATGTTTTTTGACATGCACAAAATTCTCAGGATCAAATAATAGATGCGTTTTTTTTACATCATTTTTATAATAATAATTACAGATCCTTTTTAATATCAATTTTATAATTATATGTGCATCTTTTCTTATATATATATATATATATATTTTTCTATTTTTTTCTCCTTTCATTCTTTTTCCTATAACATCGGGGCTCCTTAATTAAACCCTTTTGAGGTTGTTTTTTCTTTGATATGAAACATAATGGGTTAATTTGATTTTCGGTACGATGTTTTTTCATTTTCAATAATTTATTTTTACCAGTCTGCGTTATGTTCCTATGTTTTTTGATATGCACAAATTTCTTTGAATCAAATAACATGCATTTTTTTACATCGTTTTTATAATAATATTAATCTTATATTATGGATTTCTTGTGAACTTTGTTTTTCCTCCCTCCTTTTTTTGGCCCCAATTTTTTATGCCCAGAGTGGTGGGTGATCCGATTTCTTCTGGTGGCTGTTTTTTCTGCATTTTCTTCCCATCGATGTGTGCCACTGATCCCTTTTATAATTGAAGGTAACTGAAAGACTATGACACCACACTCATTTTATTATTCATTGTCTCTTTATTTAATGATTTCACACAATTATATATATATATATATATATATATATATATATATATATATTTTAATAATATAATTTAATATTACAGACATTTTTTTATTTAGTTATTTTAATAAACTCTCGGAGTTATATATAGATTTTTTTTCTTCCTCAATTCTGACATCCTTCCTGGCATGATGGTGTGAGTGTTGGACTGCGGTCCTTTCGTTTTCCTCACGGCGCAGGTTCACTTTTTAATTCCCCTTTTCCCTTTTTTTCTTTTTTTCTTTTCTTCTTTTTTAATTCCAATTTTTATCTGCAAAATAAAATAAATATATAATTGATTTTATCAACCATAAATGAAATGATTTTGACTTTTTATGACATTTGAATTGTTTTGATCTTTGACCCCTGTGGCGCATCACATGTCTTTTATGGCGCCAAGTTTGAATCGTGAATGTATAAATCTGGAGACAGCTCTCTGTACTCATTTGTCATCCCCTGAAGAAGAAGTGTTATACTTCGAAACGCGTAGGGAATAAAGGGTTAATTCATTAACCTTGTTTGGATATGAAATCTGTCTGGCAGCGCACCTAAAAGTCCAAGAATTTAGTCCTAAGAATCCTTGTTGCGGTCACCAATGTGGACCGTTGGACGTGCAGTAGGCTGACATACCAACTATACAGGCTTTACTCTCTCTTGGAAAGGGTGAGTATAAAAATCTTTTTTTATATACGGTTTACCCAGATAAGACCCTATTGCGCTCTTGTTTCAACCTTTAGTGTGTACAACAATTGGGTCATGGATTGGGATACAAGGGAGGCTGCTTGGCGGGTTCATCCACTAATGTATTCTCTTGTACTGAATCCCCGGCTGGGGATTCAGACTTTACTAAACGCTCCCTAGAACTTACTGCGGCACACAAGTTGGACATCTGCCTTTAGTGGAATATTAGATGTCTTAAGGAATACCTCAAGGCGGATATAGCCCCACGTTGTTTACACGTCCAGATTTTCCCAGCTAGGGTACCTTCCCTCTCTTTTAAACAAACATGGGAAAAGGGTCTCATGCATTGGTCCAACATCATGATTGACATGCTGCTGGAGCATGACAAACAGCTTCTTGCTTCATCTACATCTAACATCATAGAACTAGAGACCAGGCTCTCTACTTATGATGGACCATAGCTAGTTGCGCCATTTAAGCTTAGACTTAAAGAAACACTTGATAGTTTTGAAAAGGACATTATTCAGAGAAAACAGAAAAAATATCAGAGGGATATCACGGACTTTGAAAATCTGGCTGCATACAAATGGAAACATACTGGCAATTCCCACCAGGGTAGACCACTACACAGGGAACAGTGCCAACTGTTGCTGCCTCGGCAGACACGAGCTTGAGTGATGTTTTGTCCTCAGGGGGTAGCGACCTCAACACAGGACCAGATGTGGACATAAACATCAGAAATCTAAGAAAATGTCAAGTCAAGTACAGGGACCCCACATCTCCGTTTCAATGCAATCACAGAAGCAGGCGCCATTAATTCATCTGGATGACGTTCCCTCTGATGATGCCACCACACAGGTACAGGCACAGGTAAAGTATAATCTTTCTGATTATCGTCAGCTGAAATTTCTGCTTTACAACGTGGCCTCACGTTCTCTCCTACTCGAACTCCAGATAAATTTGATCTCATTAAGGACTTGTTCTTGTTCTGCAGAAAATTGACTTTGCAGGTTATACACAAACAACCAGACATCTTACAAACCACCCCAGCACGCCCCCCGAGGAAGCTGGGAGCGAAACGTGCATGTCGGGGTGGAGGGATTTTTCTCCCAGGGGACTTCTATTAACGCTGCCAGGATTCAGGTAATTGGTTCAGTAGCTCTAATGCTAACTAGTTTACATAGGTATACCATGGATGTTATTTCATAACTTTGGTTTATCTGAACCGATGAGCTTGTGCTGTGTAGTCATTATACTCTGCATGTTTGAGTAAACAGCAGACATTTATAGTATAGCTTTCCAGGAGCATACATCAACTGATTGCTTAGTAGCTATGAGGTTCTATACCATGCAGCAGAAAAATACATATAATGGGAGTTGCAGGTCCCTCTCTTTTTGCACTGATCTTGGAAACTTGTATGTCTTGTAATGTTTTGATATTTGTATTAATAAAAGTAATTATATTTTACCATTTGAAATGCTCTGTTGTTGATCTGTACTCCAATTGGAGGTGATCTTGGATTTTTGTACTCATTTGTGGTGAGCATTACTATTGATAATTTGGCTAGGGTAGTAGAAAATTGACTTTGCAGGTTATACACAAACAACCAGACATCTTACAAACCACCCCAGCAGAAGAATGACAAGCTCTACAGGACCTCCCGGATTTATTAGAAGAGAACGTCACACAACCAGGTAGGAGGCCCTTTCCACACAGGAATAACTCACTGACTACTCCATCCATTTTCTCTTGTACCTGCTGTAAAAATCTTTTTCAAGTTAGTAAAAAGAGACATTGTTTGCCTACCCACGATTATTGCTGCTCCTACCAATCTTACCATCAGTGAAAGAAAAGCTCTCGTGTCCCTGAGGAATAATTCATTTCTCATTAAGGAGGCCCACCCACATGTACCTAGATGAGGCACATAAGCAACTTGGTAATCCTAGTTTCTATACTAAATTGCCTTCGGACCCTACCCCAATTTTTCTAGAAAAATTGCACAAATTGATTAACCAGGCAGTTTCTATGGGAATAATATCAGCTAGCGAGGAGAAATTCATGTGAGTGGATAATCCAGTCACACCCACCTTCTATCTCTTACCTAAGGTCTACAAGGACATCCACAAGCCACCTGGCTGACCCATCATGTAGCGCATCAGTAGTATGTGGGAAAAGGTTTGTACCTACATTGATTTTTCTTTGCATCCAATTGCAGCGGCTTTAACATCTTTCATTAGGGACTCCTCTGATTTTATCCAGATTTGTCGGAATATTGACTTGCTGGACCAAGCACTTTAGTGGCTTGTGATGTGGAGTCCTTGTATTCCAATATTAATCATGTGAATGGAATACAGGCAATGTCCTTCTTTCTGGATCGTCTTGACGATACCAACCGTCTGCATGACTCTTTTCTCTTGGACCTTCTCAGGTTTGTTCTGCGTCACAATTATTTTCTTTTTGATAGGTCTTACTGCAAGCAGATTTCCAGAGTGGCCATGGGGGCGCGCTGTACGGTAGCTTATGCAAACATTTTTCCTGGGTGGTGGAAAGAGACTATTGTCTCTCATTCCCATTGGTTTTCCAATGATTCATAGATGATGTGTTCTTCCTTTGGGTTGGTACTGAGGAAGAATGTCCACAATTTCTCAAAGATTTGAATGACAATGGCATTACCATCTTTTTAATACACCCTATGTCTTTCGATTTAGCCATCTTTTTGGATCTTCATATATCTGTGGTTGAGGGCCGTCTCATCACCAATCTTTATCGAAAACTGACTGCTACCAACAGCTTGCTCCAGTTCCAGAGTTTTCATTCTTTACATACTAGAAAAGGGATCCCTACGGGACAATTTCTCTGGATTTTAGAGCACAAGCCAAGACTCTGAGGGAAGGATTCCATCAACGTGGCTATCCCAAAAGAGTTGTATCCACTGGATTCCAAAGAGCTAGTGCGACTGACCAAGATGCCCTTTTGGTTCCCCCCTCTCGGGAACAGGACTCTAAGTTAAGGTTCATTACTGAATACAACACAGTCTGGAATCAGGCAAGGAACATTCTGACTAACCATTGGGGGATTTTGACTATGGACACCCAAACTTCTGCTTGTGTCAGCCTATGGCCTCTATTGGCCACTAGGAGGGTGCCCAATTTACGGGACATCCTGTCGAGCAGCCCTTTTACCCGCCCAGTGACCAGGCTCAATCGGGGTATCCATCTTAAGTGTTTGTTCCCTTGTGGTGATTGTAATGCTTGCTCCTTTATGCAACACAAAAAAGGACTGTTTCATCAATCCTTTGGACAATACACGACATCCATTGAACAGCTACAGCAATTGTAAAACTAGGTATGTCATATATGCTATTGTTTGTCCATGTAATAAGGTCTAAGTGGGACAAACCTCACAGGAATACAGAAAACGGGCACAGAAACATCTGTTGACCATCAATTTGGCTTTTTCAGATCTCCAGAAGGGTAAGACTCTTACACCCATAGCCAATCACTTTCTAATTACGTATGGAGGCAAACCAACTAACATCCATTTTTTTGGCCTGCAGAAGATCTTTGGTAATGAAAGAAGCGAGGACCAATGCAGATTACTTCTGCAGTTTGAGGCAAGATGGATCTGCCGCCTGCACTCAGTTTCGCCATCGGGACTTAATGAAGAGCTCCTTTTTACTGGGCTCTTGGGCTGAAGCCGCCTTTCTCATTACACTGCTCCTTCTGGAGATTACATCGGCAGCCCTTCCACCTGTTGGCTTCCTTCGACGTTTTTCTTTTTGTCCTACAACCACCACCCCAGACAGGCAACTGTGAATATTACACAGTGCCCCCCATATCCAATCCTTTTAGGGGATTTTTTTGGCCCCATATCCTAGGGGTTTTCTGGGAACTCATTTGTGGACCTTCCAGCTGAATCTGGTTTTCCATCTGATTTGAGGCCCAGGACTAATACTTTTGCCAAAACCAATGTTACGTTAAGTTATGATGATTTTCTGCACCATTGTCCATATATAATTTTTCATGATGGACTGTTAGTGACAGTGATAATTATGATTTCTTCTATTATTGTTTTCTTATGAGTTTCTCTTACCATCATGGACTATCAGTGATATATTTGGATATACTCTTCCTATCATGAGTTTTCCTATCATGATGGACTATTGGTGATGTATTTGGAAAATGTCTGCTGTACAGAGTTTATTTCCTTCCCAGATTGTACTAGCCAGATAACGGTTATATCCCATATACGAGAGATCAACTGGGAACTTGCTAATTTGGCTTTCAGTCTGAACTGGGCTTCCTCCTCAGTCCCTGGACTGTGGTCCTGACTCTAACATTCGCTTTGTGCTATCACTTACATTTCTGGCATACTAGGCTTCGCGCCTTCCCCTAATAAATCTGGTTTTGCAATCAAATTGTGGTTGTTCTAAATTTTATTTTTCCATTTACTGTATGTATCTATTTTGCCTTATGTTTACTTCTCTATATATTCTGAATCTCTCCATATTGATTCCACCAGTACAGGGGTCTATGTGGCCTGCTCGTCTCCTTAAGAGCTTTATATATATATATATATATATATATATATATATATATATATATATATATATTTGTGGCAGGACTAAGGGTCGTGTAATCGATGGGAGATATGTGTCTCGTAAATGGCTTGTCTCCATAATGTAAGGCATAACAAATATTGCTGTATTATTATTATTTTGAAGGACCTGTGGTGAGGTCACAGTCATGTGACCAGTCAGCTGCTGGGTTCGTGGGTGTGGCTACACCCTTATAGTGTGGCCTGCTCTTGAACCAGGCAGCTGTGTGTGAGGGGGGTATACACCTCCTGTGTGCGATGAGGCTCGCGGCCTGAGCCTGAAGGAAAGGACATTTTGATGTTATTTTGTCACCTGAACTGAAGGCAGTTTATTTTGGTGACATGCTGTTTGGTTTATGACGTAATAAACAGCATGAACTTCAAGGGAACCTGCTTCCTGACTGTCTCCCGTTGCACCTAAGTGAGTAGAATCCCTACAATAAATATATATGTATATCTATTCTCTATACGGTATGGCCATTTCATTTAGAGTACTAGGATTCTAGTCTTTTTTGTTTATTGATTTATTTTGTCATGTCTCTGCTCTATAAACACACATTCTCTATAGGTTTTCCCTGCTCCGGCACGAGTTATACACTTTTTATTTAACAGCTGATAAATTCCTCCTTTTATTTTTGCCACCGGCATTCACGCTGTACAGCGGGTAAGATGCTGGGATATATTTTCCCAGAATCTGCACACTGCGCATGTGCAGGGCCCTTTACCAGAATTCCATATCACAGTTTTTCAGAGCGTGTGCGCCTCCTAACATCCCGGTCTCCTCTGGGCCTGTTTTCATTCTTTCTGCACATGCACGACCTGGATTCACTATTGCTGTGCCCTTAAGCACTTCCGGAGATCACAACATGACCAGCGCAGCCCAAGACCTCTTCCTGATTCACCGGTAATCAATTTTGTAATTTAAATTTTGCTATTAATAGGCTCTGATTGTCCCAACAGAGCACTTCCCCTGACGAAACTGTGAGACAGCAATACGCGTGGGGCCTTCCCACACCCCCATTCATTTATACCAACTGTCCCCGTCTTACTCTCAGGTACTGTTAGGAACTTCAGCCTCTGCTCTTTCTGGGGTATACAGGTCCTTTACCGGACGTCTCCCTAGTTTACCTTTTTGACTACCATACAACACAGCACCTACATCCCGGGTATTGTATGCCTTGTTCCAAGATAGTCAGCCTATTACAGCTGTCCTTTGATTCATTTGTGCTGTGTTTCCCGCTTTGATATGTGTTACCTTACGCACATTAGGAGCTCTTGGGGTTGCCTTTACAGCCCCTAAATCAACCTGCATGACATTTTGTTATTATGTCTGGTGCTGATCACTTTTATGGGAACGCCCACTTACAGTGCTATTACCTGGCCAGCTTGCCATATATATTTGCCTTTATTATGTTGTCTGTATTGATGTTATCTCTGTATATTTATCTTGCTTGCCTCTTTTGTATATTTATAGGGCACTCTATGTGTTGACAGGTTGATCTGTACCACCATGACATCATTTTTGAGGGCTGTATATATATTGATTTTTTTGTAATGGGGGTGTTGTTGAGATCATGTTTTTAATGGTTTTAACTCGTTTCTGTTCTGGTGACAATACATATTGTCTTTTTGTATTTTAGTATTCAGGTGTGCACATATTTATGCGCATTGATCTTTTTCTTGTCTACATACTCTTTGCTTCTCCATGCATGGTGTAGTACCTTATTGTTATATATTTTTTACATTTTGTGGTGCACCCTGCATCTATATATTGTTGCATTAGAAAATACCTAAAAGTAACACCATTCTAAAAAATGCTCCCCTCAAGGTGCTCAAAAGCACATTCAAGAAGTTTATTAACGCTTCGGGTGCTTCACAGGAATTTTTGGAATGTTTAAAAAAATGAACATATAACTTTTTTTCACAAAAAATTTACTTCAGATCCAAATTTGTTTTATTTTCCCAAGGGTTACAGGAGAAATTGAACCCCCAAAGTGGTTGTACAATTTGTCCTGAGTACTCTGATACCCCATATACGCAGGTAAGCTACTGTTTAGGCGCATGGCAGAGCTCGGAAGGGAAGAAGCGCCGTTTTCAATGCAAAATTGGCTGGAATTGAGATTGGATGACTGCTTTAGACAACTTAAGAGAACCATTTTCTCCTTTTACCCTTGTGGAGATAAAAAAAATCATTTTTAAAAAATCATTTTTGTGACTAAAAAGTTAAATGTTCATTATTTCCTTCCACGCTGTTTCAGCTCCTGGGAAGCACCTGAAGGATAAATAAACTTCTTGAATGTGGTTTTGAATACCTCGAGGGTTGCAGTTTTTAGAATGGTGTCAATTTTGGGTATTTTCTTTCATATAGACCTCTCAAAATGTGATGTGGTCCCTAAAAAAAAAAAGGTTTTGTAAAATTTGTTGAAACAATGAAAAATCGCTGGTCAAATTGTAACCCTTTTAACTTCCTAACAAAAAAAAATTCTGGTTCCAAAATTGTGCTGGTGTAAAGTAGACATGTGGGAAATGTTACTCATTGAATATGTTGTGCAATATGACTCTCTAATTTAAGGGCATAAAAATTAAAAGTTTGAAAATTGAAAATTTAAATTTCCATTTTTTTCATGAATGAACGCAAGTCATATCGAAGAAATTTTACCACTATCATAAAGTTATTACCTCATAAACTAACAGTGGTCAGAATTGTAAAAATTGGCCTGGCCATTAAAGTGGAAACAGGCTTCATCTCAAAGTGGTTCAGGGGTCAATACCATCTGTTTTTTTTTTTGGCATTGATGTAGTTATCAAATTTCGGGGAATTTATTTTAATGTCACTGGTAATTTGTTTCTCTGCAAATAACTTTGCTAACTTGATTTTTTTAATACATTTCTTGTTGAGATCTTTAGGGTGTGTGCACACGTTGCGGATTTTGCTGCGGAATTTTCTACGAGGATTTGTCTAAATCCGCAGGTCAAAAGACCTGCAGTTTATCTGCAGATTTTCTGCGGATTAGCCTGTGGTTTTCCCCTGCGGTTTGACACCTGCCATGGAGCAGGTGCCAAACCGCTGTGGAATCCTCACAAAGAAGTGATATGCTGCGGATTTAAAACCGCAGCAAATCCGAGCGGAAAATTCCGCACCGTAAGCACTGCGTTTTTCATTTTGCTTTGCCTTTAATGGTACTGTACAACGCAGCAGTTTCACCGCAGCAGAAACTGCTGTGGATCCGCAGGGCCAAATCCACTGCGGATCCGCAGCAGAATCCGGAACGTGTGCACACAACCTTATACTCCTGAAATGCTGTTTCTGTATTCTCGACCTTCATAATTTTGAATGCCCTTTTGTTTTTGTCACATTACACTTTGTACTGTCTTATTTATCCATAATGGTTTCTTTTTATTCCTGGACATTTTATTACTAGAGGATATACGTTTTCTACAAGATTCTTGTAGTATATCCTTAAACATGCCCTATTTATGGTCGGTATCCCCAGTTATCATGAGATGGTCCCAATCTACACGATTAAGCTCTTTCCTTAATTTGTTAAAATAAGCTTTGATAAAGTTCAAGCTATTTGTAATTCCCCTTTTGAATGTTTGATTAAAAATTACACTGTAAGTTATCATTTTATGGTCACCACATCCTAAATGCTCCCTGACCTGTAGATCTGAAATTGTATCTGATCAAATAGACAGAACCAGATCCAGCAGATTACCTCCCCTGGTATGCATTTCTTACCTGTGTATTTTTTTGCATCTAATGCAATTTTATGGGGAAAATTCACTCATAAAACTCAGTGCACTTGCAAGTAAAATTGATATGCTGTGGATTTCAAACACCCAATGCAAGTCAGTTTACACAGTGCAAAAAAGCATAGTGGGCAGGAGATTTCCATAAATCTCGTCCACTATGCTGGAAATGTAAGACGCAACATCAAAAACTCACCAAAAATCATTGTGAGAACTTAACTAATGATGAGTGAGCATGCTCGCCACTACTCGGTACTCGCCCGAGCATCTCACTGTTCGGAGATGCTCGGAGCTCACCGAGTATTTCCAGGGCTGCTCGGCGGGAGTTCGGGTCCCCACCATGCATATTTGTCGCTCTTTAGAGAGCCAATGAACATGCAGGGATTGTCTGCCACACACTGTAATGCTGCAACCTTGTTGATTGTGGCATTACAGTGATTGGCTGGCCACACAGCGTCATTAGGTCTATATCAGACCTGGCACCGCCATGCTCATCACAGTCTTTAATGGAATCAGGCAGTGTAGGGAGAGTTGCTGCTGAGCTAGGGAGAGATTTGCTTGTTTCTTAGTTAGTGTAGGTATACCATAATATATTCTGCACATATCCAGCTGCATAGATATCAGTACCAGGCAGTCAGGCAGTGTACTGTATGTGGCAGACTGCAGTGCTTATAGCAAGAGGGTCTGTTCTGTTTACAAAATTTAATCCAATATTTGAATGTCTGTCTGGAAATATACTGTTATTTGCTGTATGTACAGGTACAGGTTTCTATATATTTTACTGTTTTCTGTATCTTTGGCTCCATCTTCTGACCAAAGTCATAACCGCAGTGTTATTGTGTTTCTTAGTTTCACTTTCTACTCTTCTTTCCCTCCATTCTCAATGTAATCTGGGAAAGCCTGCAAAGCACCCTGGTAAGTTTGCTAAGCATTATGGTTTAGTCCAGCCCCCATTTTTCCCTCCAGTTCACAATTTTCTCTCAAGCCTGCTTCCTGTGAACCTCTCATTTCTCTACCCCCCTTGTGTCAGCATCACTGATAGGTAATCACGCTTCTCACATCTAATTTCTGTCTTAGATCAGCCTGCTTAGTTAGCTCTCCCTTGCTCAGCTAGTAGTGCAGGTAATTAATGTATGTTATGTATATTACAGTTGTGGCCAAAAGTATTGACACACCTGCAATTCTATCAGATAATACTGTTTCTTCCTGAAAATGATTGCAAACACAAATTCTTTTTTATTATTATCTTCATTTAATTTGTCTTAAATGAGAAAACACAAAAAGAATTGTCCTAAAGCCAAATTGGATATAATTCCACACCAAACATTAAAAAGAGGGTGGACAAAAGTGTTGGCACTGTTCGAAAAATCATGTGATGCTTCTCTAATTTGTGTAATTAACAGCACCTGTATCTTACTTGTGGTTCCTAACAGGTGTTGGCAATAACTAAATCACACTTGCAGCCAGTTGACATGGATTAAAGTTGACTCAACCTCTGTCCTTGTGTGTATTCCTATGAACCCAGTACTGATTGTATTTATATGTTTTACTTGTAGTTTCACCATATCAATATACCACTATGTTAAATAAATCACAGATTCAACCTACAGTCTCCTTATAGGACCCCCGGTATAGCGGTTTAGCTGCCTGTATAAGCTGCATGAATTCCGGTTCATTTAGTGAGGACAAAACAGGGTCCATTCCAGTTCTCTCTGCTGCTGCTGCTGCTTTTACAGATATTTCTAACAATAGCCCCAGGTATCAGGGGCCAGGAATATTTTTTTTTGGATCTCAAATCATTAAAAATAATAAATATTCATGAATAATTCTTAATAATAATTCATGATAATTCATTATTTGCTTAAAAGGCAATCTAGAGAGCACCGTTTTTCTGCTCCATTTGCTTGTTGGCACTGCAGAATACAGCCAGATTCTTTCCATATTACAGCGCTAAAAATCCATCTATTTAAAACTGGTTTATCCATCACACGGATCACATATAAGTGCGCTCAAAATTTTGCCAATTCTGGCCTCCATTTAAATTTTGTTGCAGTGTGTTAGCGAAGTTATTGACACCAGTTTGCTGTTAAAAATAGTTACCTACAGGCCAGCTATTTAAAACTGTGGTTTGTCCGTCACATGGATGACAAGATGACTGAAGATGACGAGGAAAAAGCTAATAAATTAAACACCTTCTTCTCCACGATATTCACGGTGAAAAATGAAATGCTAGGTGAAATGCCAAGAGACAAAGATAATCCTATATTAAGGGTCACCAATCTAACCCAAGAAGTGTGAAACTGGCTAAATAAAAATAAAATAGATAAATCTCATGGTCCGGAAGGCATACACCCACAAGTTCTAAGAGAACAAAGTAATGTAATAGACAAGCCATTATTTCTTATATTTAGAGACTCTATGGCAACGGGGGCTGTTCCACAGGACTGGCACATAGCAAATGTGGTACCATGTGGTATAGAACTCTGTTTGCTGTCTATCATCTACTGCCATGGTGTTATAGCATAGAGATGGAGCCAGTGTCTTTGATCATCTATCCTCCTCCTGGTGTTTTGAGCAGCTGCTAATTTATTCCAAACCAGCTCCCACAATCTCTCTTCTCCTGACCCTGTAGTGTGGCCAAAAGAATTTAGAAGCATTGTAAGTGGTGCACACACGCATCCCCCTCAGCAAAATATCCAAGCAGCTAAGCATCTAGAAGAAGCAGTTAATCCATGGCAGTTAGTCAGGGCAGGAGACAGGTCACCCACACTTTGCTCTCCCTTTTAGCCATGTGCTTTATTTCTACCATTCTATGTTCCCTTGCCATCCACATTCACTGCCCCATCCCCCTCCATCACGACTCATACACATCAGCCCCTCTCTACTTCACTATCCCATGTACAGCTCCCATGCACTTCTCACCTTTCTGAAAACCTCAGCTCATCTTGCCCAAACACATCGCACAAAAAAACTTCCTACAATTCCAATAATTACTTGTTCTTTATCTTCCTACTCCTACTGATTTCAGGGGACATCTCCCCCAACCCTGGTCCACCCTCCCTCAACCTCAACCCCTACTCTACCTCACACTGAAACCTTACTAACCTTATTAATATTAGTTGCACTCCTTCATCTCCTTCTTTTAATTGCGCCCTCTGGAATCCACGGTCTGTAAGTAACAAACTTTGCTTTCTGCACAATTACTTTCTGAACAACTCTCTTAATCTCTAGGCCCTCACTGAAACCTAGATTCAAGATTCTGACACTGTGTCCCCTGCTGCAATTTCCCATGGCTTACAATTCTCCCATTCCCCGAGACCCACAAACAGACTTGGGGGTGGAGTCAGCATACTCCTGTCTCCACAATGTATTTTCCAGGTCGACCCCCCTGTTCCATCACTCTCATTCCCTTCTTTTGAGGTCCACACTATCAGACTCTTCCGTCCCCTCTCCCTCAGATTAGCGGTCATATACCATCCCCCAGGCTCACCCACCCACTTCCTTGACCATTTCTCTGCCTGGCTATCGCACTTCATGTCCTCAGAACTCCCAACCCTTGTCCTGGGAGACTTCAACATCCTCATTAACAGCCCCACTTCTACATCTGCATCCCAGCTTCTATCACTAACCACTTCTCTCGACCTCTAACAGCTCTCAACCTATCAAATACACAAAGACAGTAACATCCTTGAACTGTTCTTTGTCCAGCTCTGTTCAATCTCCTACCTAGATAACTCACCACTTCCCCTCTCTGACCACAACATTTTCTCCTTCATGCTCGCAAATCCTCACCCACCCCAGCACACTCCTACCTACTACACATTCATAAATCTACAAGTCACTAACCCTCATACTTTCAGGCTCCCTGCACTCATAACTGTTCCCAATCTCCTCTTTTCCCTGTCCTGATCTCGCTGTACATCACTTCAATGACACTCTCAGAAGCACCCTTGACCAAGTAGCTCCCCTCACCCTCAGAACCTCCAAGCACAGAGTAAAACAGCCCTGGCTCACATCGCAAACTCTATTTCTCCAGCTATGCTCTTGGAGTGCTGAATGCTTATGGAGGAACACTCGCACACCAGAAGACTTCATCCACTTCAAATTTATGCTAAGAACCTATAACTCTGACCTTCACCTTGCAAAAAAGACCTACTACAGCACCCTGATTTCCTCACTATCCAACAACCCCAAGAAACTTTTTGACACCTTTCACTCCCTTCTCAGACTGAAAGCACAAGCCCCTATCACAGACATTTGTGCTGATGACTTGGCCTCTCATTTTTTAAAGAAAATAGATAATATCCATCAGGAAATCCACTCCCAGCCACCAGGTGCCGTGACTCTCATCCCTTCCTGCTTTTTTCCTGGCTCACTCTCCATATTCAATCCCATCAAGAAGAAGAAGTCTCCAGGTTCCTCTTTTCTTCTCATCCGACTACATGCACTATTGGCCCCCATTCCCTCATATCTCCTCCAGTCAACTCACCTAACTGCAATCTTTAATCTCTCCCTCTCCTTGGGAATTTTCCCCTCCTCTTTAAAACACTATCATTACTTTATTATCAAAGAAACCCGCTCTCCATCCATCCTACATAAACAACTACAGACCAGTCTCCAATATCTCCTTCATCTCTAAAATCTTGGAGCACCTGGTCTACTCCCGCCTTACCTATTACCTCTCCACTCATTCCATCCGAGACCCATCACAGTCTGTCTTTGACAGAAACTGCACTCATCAAAGTGACCAATGACCTTCTAATAGCAAAATGTAACTGTGACTGCTCTCTGCTCATTCTTCTCTACCTTTCTGCAGCTTTCCACACTGTTGACCACCATCTCCTTCTCTCTAGGCTGCAGTCACTAAGCATTGAGGACACTGCTCTCTCCTGGTTCTCTTGCTATCTTTCTGACCCCTCCTTCAGTGTTTTATTTGCTGGTTCCACTTCATCTCCTCTTCCTCTCACTGTTGGGGTACCTCAGAGTTCAGTCCTTGGCCCCCTTCTCTTCTCTCTCTACGTGCACCAATTGGACAAATCGTCAGCAGATTTGGGTTTCAGTACCATTTTTATGCTGATGACACAATTATACACATCATCACCTGACCTTTCAGATGCGGTTTAACAATGATAAATATCAGGTTATATACATGGGAAGAAGGAATCAAAATCACCATTACACACTGAACGGGACACCACTGTGTAAATCTGACATGGAGAAGGACTTAAGGATCCTTGTTAATGATAAACTTACCCGGAGCAGCCAGTGCCAAGGCAAACAGGATCATGAGGTGCATTAAAAGAAGTCTGGATACACATGATGAGAGCATTATGCTGTTAGGGGTTATAAAAAAAAGAAACTGTTTTTGTGCCTGAAACACATCCCCGTTTGGAATATATTACTGTGTATATATGTTGCTGTATTTACATTTAATATACATTATTATTAGGGAAAGTGCAGTACCTCAGTTATGACACTAAATGGGGGTACATTAGTGTACATAGTATAGTAGGAATAGGAGACTAGTGTAGTAATAGCTAAGATAGGAGAGGTCACTATGGATAAGGTAGATGATTTCCTGATTTGTAGTTAGTAGGGCCAGGGCGCCCAGACAGTTCTGGTGGGCTACAGGTGAAGTTGCAGCAGAAGCACAGCACAGAAACTCAGGTAGCTCCAATACGTGGCAGTTTGCTACATGGGCAGATGCCCTTATGTATGGGGTGAAATTAACAAGGGAACTTCTGAATGTAGTGAAGCTGAACAGGGAGGATGCTGCGGTATCGGATGAGATGACTGGGGTACAAACTGAAGGACATGAGGAAGAGCACAGGGAAAATGAAGGATGTGAACAGCACAGAACTCTGTGTTGATGCTGTAACTGATGTGGACGTGCTGCGATTGAAATCAAGTAAATTTATATGTCTAAAGTTGGAATTGGACTCTGTCTCTTTATGTGAAGAACTGTCTTTGCATTTAAGGGAGGCCTCTGAGAAACAGGCAAATGAGACATTGAGACTATATATGTGGTGCAGGTGGCCAGGGCGCGCTAGGGAAAGAGACCCTTTGTGGGCCATGACTACAGCCCTGGCTGCCACTTACAATTCTTCCTCTGTACAAATCCCTGGTTAGACCACACATGGAGTACTGTTCACAGTTTTGGACACCGGTGCTCAGGAAGGATATAATGGAACTAAAGCGACAAATATAATAAAGGGGATGGGGGAACTAAAATACACAGAGAGATTATCAAAATTAGGATTATTTAGTCTAGAAAAAAAATGACTGAGGGGCCATCTAATAACCAGGTATAGGTATATAAGGAGACAATACAAATATCTCTTCTGAGGATCTGTTTATACCAAGGAATGTGACGGTCACAAGAGGGCATTCTCTGTGTCTGTCTGCGTCTGGAGGAGAGAAGGTTTTTCCACCAACATAGAAGAGGATTCTTTACTGTTAGGGCAGTGAGGATCTGGAATTCCTTGCCTGAGGAGGTGGTGATGGCGAACTCAGTCGAGGGGGTTCAAGAGAGGTCAGGATGTCTTCCTGGAGCATAATAATATTGTATCTTACAGTTATTAGGTTCTTTAGAAGGACTTAGATCTTGGGATTTATTCTGATGGAATATAGGATGAACTGGATGAACAAAATGTCTTTTTCAGCCTTGCTAACTATGTTACTATGTTGCTAAGTATGTTACATATAAGTACGCTCAAAATTCTGCCATTTCTGGCCTCCATTTAAATTTTGTTGCAGTGTGTTAGGGAAGTAATTGACACCAGTTTGCTGATAAAAATAGTTACCTACAGACCAGCTATTTAAAACTGTGGTTTTCCATCACATGGATCACATACAAGTTCGCTTCAAGTTCATCCATTTGCAGTGAATGTGGAAAATATTGTCCTCCATTTAAAATAGTCAAGGCGCGTGGCAAGGGACAGGGAACTGGACATGATGGTGATGCTGCATGCCGAAGCCGAGCTTAAATTCTGCCACAATAAACACCCATATCTTCTCGCTCGACCTTCCTGTCCCAATTACTAGGAGACCGCAGCACACCACGATTGAACCAAGAGCAGGGTCAAAAGGTTGTTGGTTGGACAGCGTATAATGCTTCCAGTCACTTTACCACCACCACCCTGTCTTCCACATGGTCAAGTCTCAGTAGCTTTGAGTCTGGACCGCATATTCCTAACCCTGATCCTCCTTCCTCCCACCATGCCGAATGCCCAGAGACAAATAATTCCACAATTGGACACTCGGAAGAGCTGTTCACTTTTCCATTTATAGATTCGGGCCTCTCATCGATCCACTTGAAGCGGCCAAAAGGAGATCGCATGTAGTGATGCCCAAATTTAGAGCAGCCACGGTCACATGAAGGCAACGGTGGAAAAGTGTCACATGAGGTGGACAATGATGAGACACAATTGCCAGAGGGTTAGGAGTAGGACCAGGGTGCGGACACAGAAGAAGAGATGGAGGATGATACAGTAACTGACGCAGCCTTGCAGGAGGACATGCAGAGCAAGGATAGCAGCACACAGGGGGAGGAAAGCGTAGCACCCCAACAGGCAGGAAGAAGCAGTGTGGTGGCCGCAGACAGGAGGCGGGCAACCGTTCCTCGTAACACCAACACGACAGAAGTTGGCAGTACAATTGTTAGGTCTTCCTGAGTCTGGTTGTCTTTTAAAGTCTCTGCCGATAACCCCAAAAAGGCCATTTGCACCACCTGCCAGACCAGCATCAGCAGGGGTAGCAAAACTACCAGCCTGATCACCACCAGCAGGATCAGGCACATCGTAGCAAAGCACCCAACTTTGTGGGCCGAACCCCAGGGTCCAGGAATAGTGTCTGCGGGTGGCACCACTGCTTCTTCTGCTGTTGTGCGTGCAAGCCAATCCCCTTTACATCATGCATGCGAAGTTGCACTTCACTGCACCTGTCATTGCACACACTCAACTACCACCATCAGCAAGCACGTCCATGTTCTTGTCCCAGCAAAGCATTCAGTTGTCCATACCCCAGTCATTGGAACGCAAGCGCAAATACGCAGCCAATGCCCCACAGGCCACACTACTAAATTCACACATTTCGTGACTGCTTGCACTCGAAATTTTGCCTTTTAGGCACGTGGAGATGGAAGCTTTCCGCAACCTAATGGCGGCGGTCATCCCTCGGTACTCAGTCCCCAGCCGCCACTATTTCTCCCGCTGTGCCATCCACGCATTACACAAGCACGTGTCCCACAACATTAGCCATGCTCTCAACAATGCAGTTACTGGGAAAGTCCACCTAACCACAGACATGTGGTCAAGTGCAAGGCAGAGATGGTACATCTCTTTGATGGCACACTGGGTTAATATAGTAGTAGCCGGGACCCAGTCAGACCTTGGTATGGAACACATCCTCCCGACGCCGAGGATTGTGGGCCAAGCGTCAATCAGGGTTGCCCCATAGTCTACAGTTCCTGTACCTCAAACTCCTCCTTCTCTTCAGCCTCCATCTCTGAAATGACCACATCAGTCACAAGCTGGAAGAACTGCAGCACTGCCTCTTCCAAGCGGCAACAGGCTGCGCTGAAGTTATTATGCTTAGGTGACAAACTGCACAATGTTGAATACTTGTGGACAGCTCTGAAAGAACGGGCAGATGTGTGGCTGACACCGCTGAACCTACAGTCAGGCATGGTCATGTGTGACAATGGCCGGAACCTGGTGGCAGCTCTGAGGCGAGGCAAGCTCACAAGTGTGCCATGCATGGCCCATGTGCTTCACCTCGTGGATCAGCATTTTCTCAAAACCAAACCGGAGCTGCCGGATCTTTTTGTCAACATTAGCCGCCTGTGTGCCCATTCCAGAAATCCAGCAACAGCTTCCCCCCCCTTGCCATGTTTCAGCAGCGTTGCACCTTCCGGCTCACCACTACAGATGTTAGGAAGGATTTATGAGCAGAAGAGGTCAGTTGTTGACTACAAGCATCAGCAAGGCCTTCGGTATTCAGTTTGGACTCCATACATAAGACCTCAGGACTAGACATGGATGTTAGACATATGTACCACCCTCCAAAACTTTGAGGACTATACCAAGATGGTGAGCAGCGATGACTAGTGTTGAGCGATACCATAGAAATATCGGATCAGATTGGATCGGACCGATACCCAAAAAGTATCGGATATCGCCGATTCCGATACCGGAAACCAATGCAAGTCAATGGGACAGAAATATCGGAATTAAAAAAAACCCTTTCTTTCCTGCAGCCACAGAAAGAAGGGCAAAGGCATAAGGCGTGCAGAAAGAGAATAGTCTCCAGAGAGTCAAAGTGTCATGATCTGAGTTTGATCTGACAGATTTAATGTATATAGTGAACTTTTTTTCCTTTGACTTGGTGCCAAAGTGGGTTGATTGCCCCCGGTGGCCATTAGGGTCATTACACGTGGTGTCATTCATTCTAAGTTACCCCGGTGGTGGGTAGTGGTATTACACTTTTGTTAAAGTGCACATTTATCATGCAGGTGTGATTGCTGGCTCTGCTATAAAAGAGTCACAGGTGTTGCAATCAGAGTTGGTGATAGTTCTTCATTTGCAACCAACCTTGATGGAGGAAGGAGCTGGAGAGAGCTCCTTGCAGCACGGTCTGAGCCTTGTTGAGGAAGTAGACAGAGGGGATTTCCTTGCAGATCTGACAGAGCTTGGTAGCAGCATTTCAGGAGGAGAGCTGCATTCTGGTGGTGGACTCTGTGCTGGAGCATTAGCACAGAGAGAGCTAAGTGTTTCTTTATCCCTGTTTGTGACTTTCCTTATGTGTGTTCTAGTACAGTGGTGGGATTAGTTTCCGCACCAACCAATTCCCTAGTGAGGGACTAGGTGCAGGGTGAGTCAGGGTTTCTAGGTTCCCGATCGGCGCCCGGTGCGGAACCGACATAGGGACTGTTGAGGAGTGCAGGGTCACTGGCTCAGGGGAGTGCAGAAGATCCCCACGTCCCCATTCCCTAGTGCAGGGCCCACCACTGTAATTGTTCCCTGTGTTTACCCTTATTATTTAAATTCGGCAGCTGGAGGCGGGGTATCCAGTTTTACGTGTACTTCTTAAATTCGCCAGCTGGAGGCGGTGTATCCGGCTGCACATTCCATTATTATTTAAATTCACCTAGCTGGAGGCGGTGTATCCAGGGTCATGTGTGCCATAAATTCGCCCTGCTGGAGGCGCTGTGTCCAGTCACACGTTGATCGTTACACAAAAAGGGTCCGCTCACATGCATACCAAAGATGGAACCATGGGAGATCAAGAAATGCAGACCGGACATAGAGGCGGAAACCCAACGCGTGTCGCCGTTACATGGACGGCTTCGTCAGGGGAAGTGAACAATGTTATCCATGTGGCCTTTAAATACCTTAAGCATTAACGATAATCATCAGGACATGTGCAGGAGAGTCTGGGGACTGAAGCGGAAGTGACGGTAAGTGATGAAAGCTGGCAGAAATCTCTGCCAGCACTAACTCAGTGCGCACGCGCCGGTGACACCAGCGCAAGCTACAGACTGGAAATGGCGATAGATGATGAGAGCTGGCAGACGTCTCTGCCAGCACTCGATCAGTGCGCACACGCCAGTAAAACCAGCGCGATGCACAAGAACACAGACCAAAGAAGGGCCGATGATGCATGCGCGGCTCCTGGGAGCAAAGATAATGTAGTGAGCCATGAGAACCCAAAGTGGATATAGTCACACAGATGCAAATGAACCCGAAGCAACACTGTGATCACATATCGGTACAATGAAAGAGGTTTAGATAAACTAAAATAAATTACCAAAAATAATAATTAATACAAAATTATGTAAGAATGAAATCTCTTTTTTGTATGTAATTGAATAGGCAAATCCTGTTGAAAAAATAATTAAATATAGACCATACAAATGCATGGCACGGAGTAATAGACATCAGAAATTTCCAGAATGAAATTTTCAAAAGAAAAAAAGAAAAATGTATGTGAAACGTGAACTCCCAATGGGCCTAGCATGCTGAACCCATTGTGAAAAATGTGTATAATATAATTGATGTGAAAAAATCACAATACATGAAGCAAAAAGCAAAAACAAAAACCAGCACAATGTGCCCGGTAAATGGCCCAGTTAGATGTGTAAAAAAGCAAAAAAGAATATGAATGCCCATATATATACACACCCATGCGTATCTGTGTATATATATGTCCAAATGGAGCAATCATGTAACACCTGAAAAATCCATCAAAATACTGAAAACATTTGAAAAATATACATTGTCCAATCATCCAATAGGAAGATGACATGGATCAAAAATAGAACCAAGAAGAACACATATATATATATATATATATATATATATATATATATATATATATATATGGGAGCATGATCCTCCACAAAAAAAGATGAGGTTCTCCGGCTAAAGTAATGCCCCCACGAGGCCCACAAAACCTAACAAAATTTATATTATTGTCCATGGTACTAGGCTTTATCCTCTGTATTAAAGTAAAAAGTCCAGAGAAAAGATCCAATATTTCCAGAGGAGAGATTGAAGAGGAATACGATGCGCTGGATGCAACAATGTCAATTAAGGGCACATAGGTCCAGCAGGTACCTCCAAAGTGATGAAAAGATGTATCCTCCTATCCATTATGGATACCTATCAGGAACGTAGCAGAGTCAGACCCAAACAGGACAATATGAAGGTCAGCCCAGAAAGCCTGTGAACCAAAGAGCTTCATTAATTCCAGTTGGTACTGTAGAATGTAATAAAAAGATCCACGGTGATTCCGCTTGCAACAGCTTGTTCACAAGGGATCCACCTCTGCCGGAACCACATATATGTTCAAATCCCAAGACTGAAGAATTGAAAAACCTACCACCATGATGCGTTAAAAAATGTGAAGCAACCGAGGTTAAGGTCTTACCTTTCTGAGCGTACACAGAAGCTGTATTAATGGTGGAAAAGTGTTTTTGAATCCTCCGAAGAAGTACTTGGGAGGTTTGACCGACATAAACCTGTGGACATGGGCAGACTGTTAGCACTGCGCTAGACAAGGTGGGATTCCCGGAGTGGACCCTCTGGACCGTGGCAGCAAATCTGGTAGACAGGACTGGAGTCAGACAGCAGGTCTGCAAGGAAACACACAGTCATTAGTGGATAGCAGCCTGATGACAGCCGAGACCATGGAGCCTAGTATGCTGAGCAAACAACAGCGGTCAGACGCCTCCACTAAGGGAGGGCGGCCTGATATAGACGCTGCTGTGCCCCCATTGGTCCGACGGTGCTACCGGGTCAGGGCACCGCCGGAGATAAGATCAGGAGCGGTGAGCCGGCCGCGGCCTACGGCGCATGCGCAAAGCCTGTAGTGACGTCACCGGCCACGGGCCGGTCAGAGAAGGACGCCGACGCCAGGGCTGGAGGGAGCGAGGCTGCAGCGCTGGGTAAGTATGGCCACGCGCGATGGGGAGCCTGGCGGGGAGCATGACCAGGGGCCCGGGGACCGTGACAGGAGGCATGGGGGCCATGACAGTACCCTCCCCCTTAAGCCACCCCCTGCTGTGATTGGCAAAAAATCTCCTGAGAATGTGGGGAGCGTTGATGTTCTCCCGGGACTCCCAGGACCTCTCTTCAGGACCAAAATCTTTCCAGTCAACAAGGAAAAAGGTCCTCCGTCTAACTCTCTTCATGGCGAGAATATCTCTTACCTCGAAGGTGTCGTCAGAGCCCATTGGCTGAGGAGCTGGACCAGGCGAGGGATGGAACTGATTCAGAACCACGGGTTTCAGGAGAGAGACGTGGAAGGTGTTCGGGATGAGGAGCGAAGCAGGCAACCTCAACTTGTAGGCGACTTCATTGACACATTCCAGGATCTCAAAAGGGCCAATGTACTGGGGACCCAGCTTGTAAGAGGGTAGTTTTAGTCAGATGTACTTGGACGAAAGCCAAACCTTATCCCCAATGTGAAACGGTGGAGGATCCAACCTCCTCTTGTCTGCGTGGTTCTTCATTCGCTCGCTGGCCTTTTAGAGGGCCGAGTTGGTTTCGGATCAGATTTCAGAGAATTCCTGGAACAAGGAGTTGGCTGCCGGTACCTCGGAGGTTGGGGTGACAGGAAGAGGTATATTTTGATGTTTGCCGAACACCACGAAAAAGGGCGATTTGGTAGAGGATTCGCCAGCATGATTGTTGTAGGTGAACTCTGCCCATGGAAGCAGATCAACCCAGTCATCCTGATGGGTGTTGGAGAAATGCCGAAGGTATGCAGTCAACGTATGGTTAGTTCGCTCTACTTGCCCATTGGTCTGCGGATGATAGGCAGATGAAAAATCCAAGGATATATCCAGAAGTTTGCAAAGCGCTCTCCAAAACTTAGCCGTAAACTGTACTCCACGACCAGACATAATTCGTCGAGGTAGGCCGTGTAGTCTGAAAATCTGATGGATGAAAATCTTGGCTAATCCGGGTGGAGAAGGAAGACCACTTAAAGGAATGAAATGAGCCATTTTGGAAAAGCGGTCCACGACCACAAGAATCACCGTACAGCCAGAAGAGTGGGGCAGATCAGTGATAAAGTCCATGGCGATATTCTCTCAAGGTGACGTAGGCACCGGCAAAGGAAGCAGCAGACCAAATGGAGGATGACGAGGTGTCTTATTCTTAGCACAGGAGGAACAGGAGGCAATGAAGTCTGCCACATCTTGGCATAGAGTAGGCCACCAGTAATACCGAGATATGAGAGCAAGCGTCTTCCCAATTCCGGCATGACCAGCCAATTTGGAGGAATGCCCCCGTAGAAGAACTCTCCTTTTGACTTTCTCTGGCACGAGAGTCTTGCCCGGAGGTGGAGAAAGCAGAGTCAACGGCACCACAGTGATAATCCTCGTAGGCTCGATGATGTGGGAAGGTTCCTCCCCAGCCTCTGTCGGTTGAAAGACTCTGGATAGGGCATCGGTTTTAGTGTTTCTGTCCCCAGGGCGGAAGTGAAGCTCAAAATCAAAGCGAGTGAAAAACAAGGACCATCTAGCCTGTCGAGGATTAAGTCTCTGGGCGGACTGGAGGTAGGCTAGATTTTTGTGGTCCGAGTAAATAACAAATGGATGGACAGCTCCCTCCAGAAGGTTACGCCACTCCTCCAATGCCAATTTGATGGCCAAAAGCTCGCGGTCGCCAATTGAGTAATTGCACTCGGAAGGGGAGAAGGCTTTGGAGAAGAATCCACAGGGGCGTAAGCGGCCCGAAATGGTCTTCTGGGATAAAACAGCCCCAGCACCAGTCGAGGAAGCGTCCACCTCCAGCACGAAAGGTTTGCAGCTCACAGGATGGGACAACACGGGAGCCGTGGAAAAAGCCTGTTTTACCGACTGGAAGACTTCTTCGGCCTCTGGCGTCCAGGAGTTTGCAGAGGTCCCCTTACGGGTAAGGGTGGAGATTGGCTTGGAGAGTGAGGAAAAATGCGAAATGAATTGCCTGTAGTAGTTGGCGAATCCCAGGAAACGTTGGATGGCTCTTAGGCCGACGAGGCGAGGCCATGTGAGAATGGTGGACAGTTTCTCTGGATCCATCTGCAGCCCGGCGTCGGAGACGATGTAGCCCAGAAATGGTAGTGAGGTTTGCTCGAACAGGCATTTCTCCATTTTGGCATACAAAGGATTCTCCCGAAGATGTTGAAGAACCAGGCGGACAGTCCTCCTGTGGGATGGAAGATCAGAGGAGAAGACAAGGATGTCATCCAAGTATACTACAACACAGGAGTACAGGAGATCCCAAAAGATCTCATTTACGAACTCCTGGAACACCGCCGGGGCATTGCACAGACCGAATGGCATCACCAGGTACTCATAATGACCGTCACGGGTGTTAAAGGCGGTCTTCCATTCATACCCGGCACGGATGCGGATGAGATTATATGCCCCTCTGAGGTCCAATTTTGAGAAGATCCGTGCCCCTCTAAGATGGTCAAACAACTCCGGGATGAGTGGGAGTGGGTACCGGTTTTTAATAGTGATGTTGTTTAATCCTCTATAGTCGATGCATGGGCGCAGCGAACCGTCCTTCTTTTTAACAAAGAAGAAACCGGCGCCTGCGGGAGATGAAGACTTCCAAATGAATCCCTTGGCAAGGTTCTCCGTGACATACTCAGACATGGCTGCGGATTCTGCAGGAGACAGTGGATAGATCTTACCCCTAGGAGGAATGGAGCATGGGATTAACTCGATTGGTCAAAGACGTCTGCATACGCCCAATAGGCTGAGGGAAGCCCAGAGAGCTCCCGAGGTGGGCGTGCAGGAACAGCCGGATGAATGGGATTCAGACAGCGACCTTGACACGGATCTCCCCAGCGCAAAACCTACCCGGACGACCAGTTGAGTACCGGCTTGTGTGTCCGTAACCACGGGAGGCCAAGTAGAATGGCATGAGACAGGTCGGGCAACACGTAGAAGGCCACTTTTTCTCGGTGGAGAGCGCCGACTTGCAAGACAACCTCCTCCGTGACTGCGGTGATGGGTTCTTGTAGCGGTCTGCCGTCAACAGAAGCGATGACCCAGAGGTTCTTCAGGGTAACCACGGGAATATGATACTTGTCCACTACTTCACGCCGGATGAAGTTGCCTGCTGAGCCCGAATCCACGTAGGCCACCTCGGACCCATGCATCTCCCCTGAAAGTAAAAGAACAGAAAATGTGAGAGCTTGAGAGGAATCATAATCACCTAGGAAGGCCTCTCTTACCTGGCCTACGTGGAAGAGTTTCCTGGTCTCGCAGGACAAGAGCGGATGAAGTGGGATGCTCCTCCACAATAAAGACAGAGACCCTGCTCCCGTCTCTCTTTCTGACGTCTCTTTCTGAGTGTGAACAGGACCAGACGGGCATGGACTAAAGGACCGATTAGCGGTCGGGGCAGGTCTGATGGGCCTCCTGTCCCTCGCAGATTCCCGGGCGCGCTCCTGGAACCGGAGGTCTATTCAAGTGGCCAGGGAGATGAGGTCCTCGAGGGTGGTGGGGGTATCCCGACCCGCCAACTCATCCTTAATCCTGCCCGACAATCCACGCCAAAAGGCTCCAACCAATGCCGCATTATTCCAACCCAATTCGGAAGACAAGGTGCGGAACTGAATGGCGTATTGACCAACTGTCAGGGTGGCCTGGTGGAGATTGAAAACTGACTCAGTAGGCAAGGCTACCCGTCCTGGCTCATCAAACACCTTACGAAAGGTGTCCAGGAAAACCTGAATATTAGAGACCATGGGATCATCCCTCTCCCAGAGAGGATTTAGCCAGGATAAGGCCTCCCCCTCCAGATGGGACATGATAAAGGCCACCTTGGCCCTATCTGAGGGATACTGGTGAGGCTGAAGCTCGAAATG
The DNA here is from genome assembly GCF_039654945.1 of Dendrobates tinctorius. NCBI lineage: Eukaryota > Metazoa > Chordata > Amphibia > Anura > Dendrobatidae > Dendrobates > Dendrobates tinctorius. The sequence continues at coordinate 3,408,644 of NW_027361827.1, read as the reverse complement.
CAAGCCACACTGGTTTAAGAACCCTCTACACTGTTTGGGGTCACCACTGTACCGGGGTGGTTTGGCAAGGAGAGGAGAGGGAAACGAAGCGGGACTGGGGATGGCGGCAGAGGCTGCAGCGGCGGACTGAAGGTCTCCCAGACGATTGTCTACAGAGGCCATATAAGACAAAATATGGGACTGGGCGTCCCGCTGCTGGCTCAATTCCTGCTGGAGGCTGGCCAGCTGAGCGGCATTCCCTGGATCGGCAGCCTGAAGAGCAGATAGGCGGGACTCCATGGACTTCATTACCGACATGATGTGCCCTTGGTTCTCTCGTAAAAAGAGCAACTCTTTTTGACCGGGAGCTGAAACACCGGCGGGATCCATGGCCTGACCGTACTGTTAGCACTGTGCTAGACAATTACTGGAGTGGACCCGCCTGACCGTGGCACCGAGGGGCTCCGAACGAGCAACCAGGTGGACCCGACCCCTATACAGGGACCGTTTGGAGCAGGTCCAGGGGTTCGAATGCCACGGTAGCCGGAACCAAGAGGGGCAGCTCGGAAAGGAATACAGAGTTGAAGACGGGAAAGAGGAACTGAAGTAGGACTGCTGGAGTAGACACCAGTAGGCAGGACTAGAATAGGACAGCTGGTTGCAACACGGGTAGGCAAGGCTGGAGACAGACAGCAGGTATGGACTCGGGTAGGCAGGACTGGAGCAGGTATGGACACAGGTAGGCAGGACTGAAGCAGGTACGGACACAGGTAGGCAGGACTGGAGCAGGTACGGACACAGGTAGGCAGGACTGGAGCAGGTACGGACACAGGTAGGCAGGCTTGGAGCAGACAGCAGGTAGCAATACTGGTAGGCAGGACTGGAGTCAGACTGCATGTAGCAATACTGGTAGGCAGGACTGGAGTCAGACAGCAGGTCTGCAAGGAAACACACAGTGATTAGTGGATAGCAGCCTGATGACAGGCGAGACCACGGAGCCTAATATGCTGAGCAAACAACAACGGTCAGGCGCCTCCACTAAGAGAGGGCGGCCTGATATAGACGCCGCTGTGCCCCCGTTGGTCCGGCGGTGCTACCGGGTCAGGGCACCGCCGGAGATAAGATCAGGAGCGGTGAGCCGGCTGTGGCCTATGGCGTATGCGCGAAGCCTGTAGTGACAACACAAAGAGAAAAAAGCACCACTGTATAAAAGTGCACACTGAACCCATATAGTGATACTAGAAAATGTTTATTGATACAAAAGAGTTATACATAAAATCATAATAAAAACATTACAGGCATTCCACAATACATGGCAATAGAGTATAATGCACAAAAATGCATATAATATAATTGCCTATAACAATCTAATCCAACTAAAGCAATATATCCATAACCTCCCTGTTATTGGGCTCATGAGGACCAGAGGGCACTAACGCTATTCAATAATTAAATGGAACGTACATCCATCCCTGCTGACTGGTGAGAGTACATAGTCCATAATAAGCCACCGGGACAAATCCCCAGAATAGATAGAACACTCTATAATAGGGTAATACCCAAAAATAACCAAGCCAGACAATGTTTACGTCACCCCAAAAGGTTAAGAACTGTAGTAAGGAGCAGACAAGTGGGCGCCCAGCCCAGGACCATACCCCACGCGTATCGCCGCAACCCGTGCGGCTTCGTCAGGGGAAGTGAACTGACCGCTGTCCGTGGTGCTTTTAATACCTTGCTGGAGTCCAGGTGAGAGTATGCGCGCACCAGTGAAAATCACCTCCATTCAGAAACCATGGTAACAACATAGAGACCGGCGTCCCGGTCACATGACAAAAACATGGCCGCCACACATGCGCCGTATGATTTATCTCAGCCAGATAAGGTGGCTCCACTACGCCTGCGTCCAGTGGAACGCATGTGACTAAATTATGGAATGCTTGATCACCATGCCTGCGTCCAACAGGACACACGCCAATCTATATAAGGCGCCTTAAAGCTATATGCTACTTAGTATTTGCGTATACATCAAACCATAGAATAAAGCGCGCACCGCTCCCGGGAGCATGATACATATAACAGACAAACATGAACACAATACAAACATATATACATATATACAAGAGGGAGGAAACACCGGACAAAACACTTAAATGAAAATGAAGTAATCATGACATATTAGATAGTGTGAACAGAGGCCATTTGTAACCCTAATCACATGTCGTCATCTATTTTAGTCAATGATATCCGATAATCAAAGATGTAAAATCTATAAATAGATATCAAAATCTCAGAGGGAGGATCCAAGACATGTTATGAAAACATAACAAGGAGGAATAGACCTGGATAAAGGAGAGATTGAGAAAGCCTTCAACCTGAAGAAATGGGGCTAAAAAGAACCATCCATAGGATTAAATGGTCCCCCAAATACCAAAAGCTATAGGGATAAAGCATATCTTGTTATACAAAAATGCCACAGATATGGTTAGTTCATTTATAAGAGTCAAACTCAGCATGCCCTCTATTAGATACACTGTGTCACAGTGTCTATTGAGTTATATGAATACAATAGTATGCAAAATTAATAATAAAATATTAGTAGGCATCAAATATGCCATGGTTCCATAATTGACACCATAAATTGGCCATTAAATAATACATGCCCTCCCCCAAAAAACATGGGGGCCCAATGTAAGTATATAAGGATTACCCAACAATAGGTGAAAATTCCAATTGAGGATATCGAACCTGGTTAAGTATACCCCACCTGAAACAATGACCTCAATCCTCATATTCAACCAACCATACATTTATCCTTATTCTGGCCACTCCAATATCCAGTTGCACCAATACGGCACCCTGGAATGTGGTCCCCATGAGCCCAGTGCCTAAAAGCATGCCATACAGATCTAATCAGACCGAAATCCATCAGGGGAGAAAACGGGTAATCTACCCAAGGGATAGAATTTGAGGATGTATAAAGTCATTTAGTTGACCAGTACCACTATAACCCCTAAAGAACCTTTGATGACAAAAATACACATCAATCCGGATGAGAAAACCCCAGATGATCATTTTTTAATTTTATTAGTCTGTACATCCGAAAATGCCATAAGACGAATACCCCGTACATGCAATGGTTCAAGTCAAATATGCCGAGATTTATTAAACTTTATGAACAACAAAGATGAAGCCGAAACAAGATACATCCTTGGCACGAGTCCAATAAGATCATAAAATGGCCATAATTCCTGTTGGTGGTGATTTTCAAAGAGGGCAATCACCTAAGGAAGAAAAAGGAACATGGTAAGTATTCAGCCTAAGAACCCCATAAATAGAAGCTCTCCATTTAAGCCTCCTGGACTTAATGAGTTCAAACTGAAAATCCATCGTGACTCCAATTGTAATAATAATTTCCTAGGCGAGCCCCCCTAATGGACACTGATATTTTCTCCAATCCCACCACCCTGGTATTAGTGACCTTACCAGCGTGGTGGGTCAAAAAATGGGTTGCCACAGACATCAAGGCCTTGCCCTTGGCCTGATCGAGTCGCGCCAAATTAATAGTTGACAAATGTTTCTGTATCCTTTGACGTAACTCCTGGGAGGTTTGCCCGATATAAACCTGGTGACATGGACAGATCAACGCATAGATCACACAAGTAGTTTTACAATTAATGTATGACCTTAACCTATGCCTAGTACCATCCCCTGGATTGACAAAGTAATCTCTAGTGGGCAGCATGTAGGGGCATACATTACATTCGCCACATGCAAAGGAACCCCAAAGCATCATTCCCCTATCCAACCCAATGGTTGGTCTCATATAGTGACTCTTAGTTAAGATGTCTCTAAAATTTGGGGCCCTTCTTGCAGTTATGCAAGGCCGCTCCGGCACAAGGGCAGCTGTCTGTAAATCCATTGTAAGAATGCCCCAATGCCTCCCAAGTACTTCTCTCACCTGTGACCATTGGCTGTTATATTGTGTGATGAACCGGGGCCCCGAATCCCGCGTCTTAACACGTGTAGCCAAAAGCGAATCCTGTGTACATCCACTTGCTCGTTGGTATGCTCGCGAGATGCTTCCCTTAGGATAATTTCTCTTCTTAAAGCGCTTCGCAAGGCATAAGGCCTCCTCACGGAACACATCATCCGATGTGCAATTTCTTCGTGTTCTTAAGAATTGCCCCACGGGAATTCCATTTCTGGTGTGAGCTGGATGAAAGCTTGCATAGTCCAACAGACTATTTGTAGCCGTGGGCTTTCTGAACAATCGTGTGGCAATACCCCCATTCACATTGGAAACCATAAGGTCCAAAAAGGTGACTGAAATAGAGGACACAGTATAGGTCAATACAATGTTATACGGATTGGAATTCAATGACTACATAAAAAAGGCCTCACAAGATCTTTGTGGACCTTGGGCAACATGTAAAAAGTGGGTGTTATGGGGTGCTCCACCCACAAAAATTCCATCTCCTTTTTATTGATAATCCCCAATTCAAATGCCCTGTCCAACAACCTCCTAAATTTAATTGAGAAGGGTCCCGTAGGATCCGACGGCAATTTTTTATAGAAACGACCATTATCCAGTTGACGATGTGCTTCCTCCTGGTACAATTCATGTGGCCACAAAACCATGTTTCCACCCTTATCAGCCTCCTTAATCACAAATGATTTCTTAGATCTCAGGCTGTCCAGGGATGATCTTTCCCCAGCGTGCAAGTTATCCATATGCCGTGATCTAGCAGGAATGGCCAAAAAATCTTTTTTAACAAGTTCAAAAAAAACCCTGATAGATGGAACCAGGGCAAAAAGGTGGAGCTACCATTGATTTATTTTTATAAGGAAAACGATTTTTACCGGTATTCGAATCCTCTTGAAAAAGATCCAATAGGTCCTGTAGCACCTGACGGTCCGTCTGATCCAGGCCATCGACCACCCATGGTTTATTGTGCAGTACCTGAAGCACCAATTGCCTGCCAAAAATATAAAGGTCCTTGACCAGGGTAAACTTATCCATTTCCTTGACAGGAGCAAAGGTCAACCCCCTCTGAAGCACAGAAATTTCTAAAGGTGAGAGATCATAATGGGATAAATTAATAATCTGTAACACATTATCCTGTACCTGTGTGTCCGTGATCCCATCCCCCACGACATCCTGCTCCTCTACTTGCGGAAGTTCCTGTATTGATTGTACTGCGGGGGCCTGCGTCCCCTGAAGCGAGTGTTTCTCGTAAATATCCTGCCGCTTGCGACGGCCCCTTCTGGTCCGGTATCGGCCTCACTCTCGGCTGATGATAAAAAATCACTACCCGACGTATAATACGGTTTGCGAGTCACTTCCACTGTTCTATCCGGAACCCTATTCATAGGGGCCCCATGCCTGGTATTACCCTTGTGTTTCCATAAAAATGCCTATTTATCCTCAAAATCTCTACGATCCCTCTGAAACTTAGATTTTTTTCTTTTGGGTAATTTCCCTATCATACCTATCCAGAGTTTCCTTTAACTTGTTTTTAACCCTCCGTCAGGAACAATATTCGCACTAACTCGTAATGGAACAATGTGCCTGTCAAGCGCAGGCTAGAAAAATGCCTAGAATATCTAATTTTCTCAATTTCAGTGATCTAAAAGTGATCAGAGACCTTCATAGGGATGTAATAAAAGAGACTACACATTATCAGGTGCAAAACAAACCCATTTACTCAACATAAAAGTAATAACTTTGATATACACAAATTTCAAAACTCCTGAGAAGTACACTTTCATTTGTAAGAAAATCTGCCTTATTTATATGAAATATCCACAAACCTTTCTCTATCAATTCATAAAACAAGCTAAATAAACAATAGTAATGACTAAAAACATTACATACCATCCTTATAAAGTGTGATGTGTTCGGGACCAATGAGCCTGAGAAGCCAGCACAGCTATATCTTCCTTCCTGAAGCTCTGCAGACCAATTGTGGTATCAGGTTTCACACAGCAGCTAGAGCCAGGAGACTATCTAGAGGGAGGGGGTTTCCTGAAAATCTGGTGAGAAGGGAGAAATGAAAGTAGAAGGGCTGCGCCTGTCAAATCCATTGTTCCTGACGGAGGGTTAAAGGGCTGTATCTGAGTCACCTCATCAAAAACACTCAGTTTAGCATCCAGTTCCTTGATTTGCTTCTTAACTGACACTAATAACTCCCTGTCATGTTCCAAAAGCATATTCATAATAATGCTTGAACATCGTAGGAGTCCCTGCTCCCAAGTGGCATGAAAATCAGCGGAGGGTTCCCATGCTGGATAGATGGCAACCCTCAAACCTCGCGGCACAATATTAGACTTGATATATTCCTCCAAAGACCGAGTGTTCCACCACAGTCTAATTCCCAGTTTATGTGCTGCTGTCAACTCTGAAGTGACCCTAGCAAACTCCGAACTGGGTGTGCTGACATTAGTGGAAGAAAAAATATCCGAGGACTGCGCCCTCCAAGCTGCCTCTCTTGTATCCCAGTCCATCTCAAACAGACACCAACAAGGAAAAAAGCTGAAACAAAACAAAATACAATAAAAATTACTACCAATAAAATCTGTATATAATCATAACACCATGCATCAATAATAATGTATATGCCAAAAACATACAATAATGTTCTAAGCCAATAAAGAAGCACATACACTCCCAATCGAGTGTGTGCCACCCCCAGGAAGCTCCGTGAAAGCACCGACCACAGAATTAATGCATACAAAAAACAAGATAGGGCGCACTAACTGTGCAATGTAGCATATTATATATATAGACGCCGCTGTGCCCCCACTGGTCCGATGGTGCTACCGGGTCAGGGCACCGCCGGAGATAAGATCAGGAGTGGTGAGCCGGCCGCGGCCTAATGCGCAAAGCCTGTAGTGACGTCACCGGCCGCGGGCCGATCAGAGAAAGACGCCGGGGCTGGAGGGAGCGAGGCTGCAGCGCGGGGTAAGTATGGCCGCGTGCGACAGGGAGCCTGGTGGGGAGCGTGACCGGGGGCCCGGGGGCCGTGACACAGACAATAGCATAAACAACATTGGTTGTTTTGCAATTAATATACGACCTGAGTTTATGCTTCACCTGATCAGTGGGATTGCAAAATACTTCCCGTGTGGGATGCATGAATGGACAAATATTGCAATCACCACACGGAAAAGAGCCTCTCAAAATTATGCCCCTATTCAGTCTAGAAGTAGGCCTAGTATAGTGACTCCTTGTAATGATGTCTCTTAAATTAGGAGCCCTTTTAGCAGTAACCAACGGTTGTTTGCTAACTACCAAGGCCGTTTGTAAGTCAGTGGTCAGGATCGTCCAATGTTTTTCTAATATATTTCTTACCTGCGACCAATGAGTATTGAAGCTAGTAATGAATCGAACATGATTATCTGTAGGTCTCTTAGTGGACATCAAGAGTGATGCTTGAGACTGCAGATTAGCCCTCTGATAGGCCCGGGAAATGCATTTGTTGGGAGAACTTCTCATATTAAATCTCTCAGTAAGATTACATGCCTCCCTGCGAAAATCTTGATCACTGGTGCAGTTTCTTCTCACCCTTAAGAATTGTCCAATCGGGACCCCTTTCTTATTGTGCGATGGATGAAAACTGTGATATTCAAGCAAGCTGTTGGTGGCTGTGGGTTTGCGGTAGAGACTAGTGGACAACACACCATCCTGGCGTATGATTTTAAGGTCCAGGAAATTGACTGTAAAAGATGAATAGGTGTGGGTTAAAAAGATGTTCAAAGGGTTATCATTGAGAAACCCCAGAAAGGACAGACATTCCTCAGGGGAACCAGACTAGTTAAAAAAGATATCATCTATGAAACTAGACCAATGTCAAACCTTGTCCTTGAACCACTTGGAGGTGTAAACTACCGTATCCTCCCACCATCCCAATAAAAGATTAGCGAACGATGGGGCACAGCGCGCCCCCATTGCCACACCAGAGATTTGGAGGTAATACGTCCTGTCGAATAGAAAAAAGTTATGCTTGAGAGCAAACTCAAGGAGGTCACAGATGAAGCTATCATGCATTCTGTCTGAATTTAATTGTTTGTCCAGAAAGAAAAGCACCGCCTGCATGCCCATCTCATGGTTGATGTTCGAGTAAAGAGACTCTACGTCACATGTAACCATAATTTCATCTGGGAACAGAGTCACGCCTGGTGTAACATTGTAAAATGCGATGAGTCTCTAATATATGAGGGTAGTTGAAGCTCACAGACACTGACCATGTACCGGAGTCTACAGAGAGACTACAGACTGGCCCCATATCTGGAGAAACTCCCAGACCCCAGAGACCGCAAGATCCTGAGCCGATATAGACTCAGTGCCCACAGTCTGGCCATCGAATCCAGTTGACACAGGCAGAGCTACAGGCCCAGGGAGGAAAGACTGTGCCCACACTGTGATCAGGAGGCCCTGGAGGATGAGACCCACTTCCTGCTACACTGCCCCAAATACTCAGCAGTGAGGGACACTCACTTCAGGAGATTCTCACATCTGACTGGGATGATTTAGCGAATCCTGCTTTGAGCAGGGGGTTGGACCAGATGGCCCAGGAGGTCCCTTCCAACTCTACGATTCTATGATTCTATGATTCTATCTCTTCCCGGATTTCATCACCATGAAGGAGGAAGAGAAAACGTATATCCTGCTGGGGATGGAGAGAGAGCAGTGGAGATAGCAGCGCAATATGTGAGCGAATGTCATAGATTGCGAGAAAGAGAACTATGATATGCCATGGACTTCTATGGCCCCCACCCTGGATCTGCCCCATGCCCCCCATTCACCTTCCCTATGCCATGGACTTCTATAGCTCCACCCTGGATCTGCCCCATCCCCCATCCACCTTCCCTATGCCATGGACTTCTATAGCCCCATCCTGGATCTGCCCCCATCCCCTCATCCACCTTCCCTATGCCATGGACTTCTATTGCCCCATCCTGGATCTGCCCCCATCCACAGCCCCTACCCAATATCCCTTCAGTCCCTATCCCTATTCCCTTTTGTACACTTGCTTTGGCAAAACTAATATGTATTTAGTCCTGCCAATAAAGCATCTTTGAATTTGAATTTGAACCAGAGGCTGCAAGAAGAAGTCAACATATGTGCATGCTTTTTCATACAGGCTACCTATGCTGGAAACAATAGGTCTGCCCGGTGGTTTCACAAGTTCTTTGTGAATTTTGGGTAGCATAAAGAAAGGAGATACAATAGGCTGTTCTACCCAAATGAAACCATGTTCACCAGAACTAATAATGCCCAATTCAAGGGCCCTGTCAATTAAAGATCTCAATTTAGTGGAGTACAGTACAACCCGGTTGGATTTGAGGGAAGCTTTTGATAAAGATTCTGGTTATTCAATTGCCTGTGGGCTTCTTCTTGATACAAATTGTGGGGCCATAAAACTATGTTGCCCCCTTTATCTGCCTCCCTGATGATGAACTCATTAGTGGATCTCAAATTAGCTAGGGCGCGTTTCTCTGCTGATGTCAAATTGGATGTGACAGGAATGGACATAGGTAGTGCTTCAATGTCTCTCTTAGCCATTTCGAAAAAGATTCTGACAGCAGGCACAATAGAGAAAGGAGGTGAAATGCGAGATCTGTTCTTATGAGGGAACTTGGGCCTACCTGTAGTAGTTTCTCCCTCTTGCAAAAGATCCATCAAATCCCGAAAAACTCTTTGATCCGTCTGATCAAGGAAAGAAGACATGTTCGGTTTATTATGAAGCACTTGAAGGATGATTTTCCTGCAAAACAAGAAAAGGTCCTTGACCAATGTAAATTTGTCCATTTGCTGGACGGGAGAAAACGTTAACCCCTTGCTCAAAACAGAGATCTCAGTCGGTGATAGAACATGTTCAGATGAATTGACAATTTGGAAAGTTCCCCTTTCATTTGATGCATCATACTCATGGTCAAAGGAGGGTAGGGTACGCATCACTTGCGGAACTGTTTGTGTTGGTGGTGACGTGGGGTTTTGAGACCCCTGTTCCTGGTCATCCGAGTAAATAACCCAGTTCCTCCTGCATCCTCGCCTTGTCCTGGGTCTGACTCGCTTTCTGCCGAGGATAAAAAATAAATAGAGGTATGTCCTTCACTCGCCAGTGTGACTGTAGTGTCCGTGAACCCTCGTTTAATAGGTCTCCTTCGTGAGTTCCCATGATGTGACCAATTATAGACCATTTTTTGGTCAAAATCCGATTTATCGCTAAGGAACTTGGATTTTTTCCTGTTCATAATTTCTTTGTCATATTTATCAAGCAAGTCTTTCAACTTGGTCCTAAAAGGTTGGACCTGCGATACTTCATCAAAGTTATTGAGCTTCGTCTCCAGACTCTTAATATTAGATTTGACACTAGCCAAGATCTCTCTGTCATGCATAATCAACATATTGATCTAAATTTGGGAGCAACGAAGCAAACCGTGCTCCCAGATAGTACGAAACGTTGGAGATGGCTCCCATGCAGGAAAAATGAAGACTCTTAACCCTCTAGGTACCAAGTTGAGTTTGAAATATTCTTCTAAACATCGAATATTCCATAAAAGCCTAATCCCATGTTTCTGTGCTGCAATTAAGTCTGTGGTTAGATGAGAAAAATCTGTGTCAGGACCTGTGTCTGAGGCCTCAAAAAATGCCTGAGAAGCAGAAGCTCTCCAAGCCGCCTCCCGCATGTCCCAATCCATGACGCCTGCACACAACTGAACAATGTCACATGTGATAACTAATGACACGATTAAATCTAGGGTACACCTACAATAGGTGGCGTGCTACCAAGCAGAACAGCACCCAAAAAGGTGCTGAAAAGAACACCAAGAAGTAAATATATGTATTGGTGCACTGCTAATCCCTCAATAGAATGAAATATGGAGGTGAAGACCAGTGGTCAAAAAATGATTAACAAAAAAAAGGGAGGAAAAGCAAAACCACTAATAGGAATGCACACTGCCAATGTACTATATAAAAAAATGACCTTTATTGATAACATCCTTTTAAAAACATTATAAAAACACACAGTGCAAACCACATGAGTCCTGTTTCCACATCAAAATGATAACATTAGCTCTATATGCAGAAATCTGATCGTGTGTTAATCCAATACCATGAGGTATATAGCAATTCATTTACATATATAAAAAAAAAATTGCAATAGACAAAAGTGGTCACCAAGTATAGAGCAATATAAACAATCCCCCATGGAGAAGTAGCCCACCATACCATTCAAAATGATTGCAGACGTCAATAGACCCAAATATGTATATATTTTTCAAATGTTTTCAGTATTTTGATGCATTTTTCAGTTGTTACATGATTGCTCCATTTGGACATACATATATATACACAAATCCGCATGGGTGTATATATATGGGCATTCATATTCTTTTTTGTTTTTTCACACATCTAATTGGGCCATTTACTGGGCACATTGTGCTGGCTTTTGTTTTTGCTTTTTGCTTCATGTATTTTTTCACATCAATTATATTATACACATTTTTCACAATGGGTTCAGCATGCTAGGCCCATTGGGGTTTCACGTTTCATAAACATTTTTCTTTTTTTCTTTTTTTTTTCTTTTGAAAGTTTCATTCTGGAAATTTCTCATGTCTATTACTCTGTGCCATGCATTTGTATGATCTATATTTAATTAATTTTTTCAACATGATTTGCCTATTCAATTACATACAAAAAAGAGATTTCATTCTTACATACATTTTTATTAATTATTATTTTTGGTAATTTATTTTAGTTTATCTAAACCTCTTTCATTGTACTGATATGTGATCCCAGTGGTGCTTCGGGTCCATCTGCATCTGTGTGACTATATCCACTTTGGGTTCTCATGGCTCACTACATTATCTTTGCTCCCAGGAGCCGCGCATGAGTCATCGGCCTGTCTTTGGTCTGTGTTCTCGTGCATCGCGCTGGTTTTACCGGTGTGTGCGCACTGAGCGAGTGCTGGCAGAGACGTCTGCCTGCTCTCATCATCTATCATCATTTCCGCTCTGTACCTCACGCTGGTGTCACCGGCGCGTGCGCACTGAGTTAGTGCTTGCAGAGATTTCTGCCAGCTTTCATCACTTACCGTCACTTCCGCTTCTGTCCCAGGACTCTCCTGCACATGTGCTGATGATCATCGTTAATGCTTAAGATATTTAATGGCCACATGGATAACATTGTTCACTTCCCCTGATGAAGCCGTCCATGTAACGGTGACACCAATTGGGTTTCCGCCTCTGTGTCCTGTCTGCATTTCTTGATCTCCCATGGTTCCACCTTTGGTATGCTTGTGAGCGGACCCTCTTTGACTCTCTGGAGACTATTCTGTTTATGCAGGTCTTGTGCCTTTGCCCTTCTTTCTGTGGCTGCCTCTTACAATATCTTGATTGGCCATCCTTCTATTTGTCAGGGTCCTGACAGCGCCGGCGTACAGCCTCCGCTAAGCAGGGACTCACCCGCACCATAGGAACCCCTGGGGACAAGAACAGCTGGAAAATAAAGATGCACAGGACCTGAATGTAGAAGTTTAGCAAGCCAACATAGGACCTATGGTCATGTGAACGGTCATGTGACTGCAAGGGGGTGGGGCTTAGCATCCTGCTTTCAGAGAAGGTAGAAAATTCAGAGTCAGGCAAAGCAGAGGTCAAGCACAATACAGGCAAGCGAGGTACAGGAGGGATAAACAGACGGAAGGTCAGACAAAGCCAAAGGTCATACACAAGATATCAGTACAGTACCAGGGATGAGACAGAACGGATAGTCAGGGCCAAGCAGAGATCAAAAACCAAACGGACGTAGAAGGTACCAAGCAGAATCCAAAGCGATATCCAGAGAACAGACCGAGTCATATGCAGAGAATCAAGGAACCAGAATACAGCAATAACACACTCAGGGGTAACCACACAATGCCAAGGGGGAAAGTATAACTGATGGGGGATGGGAGCTTCCTGAGGCTATAAGAAGCCTCCCCAGAACCAATGAGAGGCCACCATAATAGGTCCCAGGTGTGCAGGTGAGAGTCTGCACTGAGATCAGAACATTAACCCCAGAAGTGCCGGTCACCCAGCACTGGTATCATGACACTATTATTATCTAACAGGTGTCTGTTCACACTAATAGAGTGATTTATTTGGCTGTCCTATTGACAGATATGGGCATGTTTATTCTTAGAGGTCATGGTGCATATCTATATCTTTGGGTCTATTGACATCTGCAATCATTTTGTATGGTATGGTGGGCTACTTCTCCATGGGGGATTGTTTATATTGCTCTATACTTGGTGACCACTTTTGTCTATTGCAATTTTTTTTATATATGTAAATGAAGTGCTATATACATCATGGTATTGGATTAACACACGATCAGATTTCTGCATATAGAGCTATTGTTATCATTTTGATGTGGAAACAGGACTCATGTGGTTTGCACTGTGTGTTTTTATAATGTTTTTAATAGGATGTTATCAATAAAGGTCATTTTTTTATACAGTACATTGGCAGTGTGCCTTCCTATTAGTGGTCTTGCTTTTCCTCCATTTTTTTGTCTTTATCTATGAGACACATGGCCATATAAGCTTCCAGTTTAAATTCATTCTGTTTTGTCAATGTGAAAAGAAAACAATGCAAGAATGATATATAGTGATGGAACAGATACAGTGGGGAAAAAATTATTTAGTCAGCCACCAATTGTGCAAGTTCTCCCACTTAAAAATATGAGAGAGGCCTGTAATTGACTTAATAAGTAGAGCACAACTATAAGAGTGAAAAGGAGAAAACAAATCCAGAAAATCACCTTGTCTGATTTGGCAAGATTTATTTTGCAAATTATGGTGGAAAATAAGTATTTGGTCACCTAAAAACATGCAAGATTTCTGGCTCTCACAGACCTGTAACTTCTTCTTTCTTCTGTGTGTGACAGCGATCAGCGAGCGGCCCCCCTGCCGGTATCGCTGATCGCTGCAAGAAACCTCTGGACATTTCTTTGGTCGCTGGTCTCCCGCTGGCCAGCATGCATCGCTGTGTGTGACAGCGGGAGACCAGAGATCAGGTGTAAAAAAATAATAAAAAAAATTAAAAAATATAGTTATTCTCACCTTCCGATGTCCCGTTCAGCCATCCGGCCTCTCTCCACGCTCTGGTCCCAGTGATCCTTTGCATGAATGACCACGAGACTTTGTTATCCCGCGAGACCGTGACATCTCGCGGTCATTCGTGCAAAGGATCACTGGGACCGGAGCGTGGAGAGAGGCGGGATGGCTAAATGGGACGTCGGAAGGTGAGAATAACTATATTTTTTATTTTGATACTATTTTCTACAGCGATAGCCAGCGATGCCGGGCGCTCGGCATCGCTGTGCTGATCGCTGGTGAAGCTGTCTGTGTGACAGCTCACCAGCGATCACATAGCGACTTACCAGCGATCCTGACACCTTCATATCGGTGTCGGGATCGCTGGTGAGTCGCTTAGTGTGACGGGGCCTTAAATGACATGTTCCCAGTGTATAAAATAGCCTTTTTGTTACTCAAAGCAGTGAGTAAGATAAAACTCTCTGGTTAGTTGCTACTTGAAAAAATTTACTGGAAGGTCCCGTGTGGGAGTTTGGAGTGAAGAGGGAAAATCACGTGAAGACAATCTATGGGAATGTAAATGTTTTTGTATGCAACCCGGTGCAACTCAGGGCACTAATTAGAGGATATAGTGAACCAAGCAAGAGTTTCTACAAATAGATGTGATTTATGTTTTTGTCCATTGGCACTAGAGCGTTTCTGATAAGATGCGGGGAGCGAGAGAGTACAGAAGTACTGTGTGTATGGATGTGATTGAAATGTCAGACAGATACTTACCATGTGTGTACCATATGCTGTGTGAAAAGGGTCTGTGTTCAGTTCACCAGTATAGGTGCAGAAGTACAGTCATATGTTAAAGTTTGGGCACCCCTATTAATATTAACCTTTTTTCTGTATAACAATTTTGGTTTTTGCAACAGCTATTTCAGTTTCATATATCTAATAACTGATGGACTCAGTTATATTTCTGGA
This sequence comes from Dendrobates tinctorius, assembly GCF_039654945.1. NCBI lineage: Eukaryota > Metazoa > Chordata > Amphibia > Anura > Dendrobatidae > Dendrobates > Dendrobates tinctorius. The sequence goes on along the minus strand of NW_027361827.1, from coordinate 3,393,612 downwards.
TTCAAATGAGGTTTATTGTACTAACAGAAAATGTGCAATCTGCATTTAAACAAAATTTGATCGATGCAAAAGTATGGGCACCTCAACATAAAAGTGACATTAATATTTCGTAGATCCTCCTTTTGCAAAAATAACAGCCTCTAGTCGCTTCCTGTAGCTATTAATGAGTTCCTGGATCCTGGATGAAGGTATTTGTGACCATTCCTGTTTACAAAACAATTCCAGTTCAGTTAAGGTTGATGGTCGCCGAGCATGGACAGCCCGCTTCAAATCATCCCACAGATGTTCAATGATATTCAGGTCTGGGGACTGGGATGGCCATTCCAGAACATTGTAATTGTTCCTCTGCATGAACGCCTGAGTAGATTTGAAGCGGTGTTTTGGATCATTGTCTTGCTGAAATATCCATGCCCTGCGTAACTTCAACTTCGTCACTGATTCTTGCACGTTATTGTCAAGAATCTGCTGATACTGAGTTGAAACCATGCGACCCTCAACTTTAACAAGATTCCCGGTGCCGGCATTGGCAACACAGCCCTAAAGCATGATGGAACCTCCACCAAATTTTACTGTGGGTAGCAAGTGGTTTTCTTGGAATGCTGTGTTTTTTAGCCTCCATGCATAACGCCTTTTTGTATGACCAAACAACTCAATCTTTGTTTCATCAGTCCACAGGACCTTCTTCCAAAATGTAACTGGCTTGTCCAAATGTGCTTTTGCATACCTCAGGCGACTCTGTTTTTGGCGTGCTTGCAGAAACGGCTTCTTTCGCATCACTCTCCCATACAGCTTCTCCTTGTGCAAAGTGCGCTGTATTGTTGACCGATGCACAGTGAAACCATCTGCAGCAAGATGATGCTGCAGGTCTTTGGAGGTGGTCTGTGGATTGTCCTTGACTGTTCTCACCATTCTTCTTCTCTGCCTTTCTGATATTTTTCTTGGCCTGTCACTTCTGGGCTTAACAAGAACTGTACCTGTGTTCTTCCATTTCCTTACTATGTTCCTCACAGTGGAAACTGACAGGTTAAATCTCTGAGACAACTTTTTGTATCCTTCCCCTGAAAAGCTATGTTGAATAATCTTTGTTTTCAGATCATTTGAGAGTTGTTTTGAGGAGCCCATGATGCCACTCTTCATAGGAGAATCAAATAGGAGAACTACTTGCAAGTGGCCACCTTGAATACCTTTTCTCATGATTTGATACACCTGGCTATGAAGTTCAAAGCTCAATGAGGTTACAAAACCAATTCAGTGCTTCAGGAAGTCAGTAAAAAGTAGTTAGGAGTGTTCAAATCAAGAAAATGATAAGGGTGCCCATACTTTTGCACCGGTCAAATTTTGTTTAAATGCAGATTGCACATTTTCTGTTTGTACAATAAACCTCATTTGAATCCAGAAATATAACTGAGTCCATCAGTTATTAGATATATGAAACTGAAATAGCTGTTGCAAAAACCAAAATTGTTATAAAGAAAAAAGGTTAACATTAATAGGGGTGCCCAAACTTTAACATATGACTGTATATTCTTGTCATATGCATTGTTTAAAAGCTGGGTAGATATATTGGACTCTAGAGTGTATATGCCAAGATGACAAGATAATATCACGCACGAGTATTATCTTATTGAACCCGAAGTGGATTCAGGAATAGACCTTGCAAATCTAGTGTCTAGTGTGGGCTCACATTCAGATGTATGAGGAGTATATATCACTTGTGTTTGGAACTGTGTTGTTTATGGTAATCTGTCTGATTGTTTGGGAAAGTGTGTATCAGCATCACGATAGAACAGAGAGCTGCGGTTCAGGTTATTGCTTTGGTAGCAGGATTGCTGGCTATTATAGTAGACCAGTGGGATCCCACTATTATATAACAGGTCTGAAATAGGGGTCGCTACCTTTGACAGCTGTTATTGATGCCAGGCACACCAGGTCAGGATAGACTACGGATCCGAGATATAAGATAAAGGACCTGGTGCATCTTGGGCAGGATTATGAAGCAGTTAACAATACCGCTGACAATTCTTGAAAAGGCAGGAGTGCCAAGGAATGGATGTTTGGATGCTGAGAGATACGTGTTTAGGTAAGGAGCATGCTGTATGGATTGAAAAATATGACTATGGTGTGCAAGTTGCACCATGGATCAGAACCTCTGAATGATATGGTCTGTTTGAAGAAATGATGAATGTGATGAAGTTAGAATGAGAGAATGTATGAAAGGCAATACGCAGCATCTCCACACACAGGCTGCTCACCCTTTGCAATGTCAGTCTGTGTTTCCAAAGCTCCCTCCGCCCCTGTAGTAGCGGGGGAAGAGACTAGCCCCCCCGTTTGAAAGCAGCCCAAAGATTGATGAAGCTGCGTGCAGACTTGAGATTTCTTCTGTGTCTGCATCCTCAGCATCTGTACAATACTATACTTGCCTGGCTCGTATAGCCTCATCGCCACCCCATCTCTGGTAGACCCCAGTGATATGGTGCCCCTGGCTGCTGATATACGTAGGTGCCAGTCACGGGGGAGGACTGATCCCCATGCCTCCACAGATGCAAACTAGCTGACTTGTATATGATTCTTCTCCTCTATACTCATCACCCTTGGGTCATCACAGGGGTTCACAGACAGTTTCTCCACTCCGGTAAGGAACAGCCCCAAGCAATTCCTACAGAGGGGAGAAATGAGGAAACATTTTACATCTCACTTGCAGAAAACCCATAGAATATAATGTAGGTCCCCATATTATATAACACAGTCTCCCCCATAGAATATAATGTATAATGTACCCCCATGGTGTATAGCACAGCTGCATAGTATATAACACAGCACCACATGGGATATAGCACAGCACCACATGGTATATAGCACAGCCCCACATGGTATATAGCACAGCCCCACATGGTATATAGCACAGTCCCACATTGTATATAGCACAGTCCCACATGGTATACAGCACAGCCCCACATGGTAAATAGCACAGCACCATGGTATATAGCACAGCACCAATGGTATATAGCACAGTACCACATGGTATACAGCACAGCACCATGGTATATAGCACAGCCCCACATGGAATATAGCACAGTACCACATGGTATACAGCACAGCACCATGGTATATAGCACAGCCCCACATGGTATATAGCAGAGCACCATGGTATACAGCACAGAACCACATGATATATAGCACAGTCCCACATGGCATACAGCACAGCCCCACATGGTATACAGCACAGCCCCACATGGTATATAGCACAGCACCACATGGTATATAGCACAGTACCACATGGTATACAGCACAGCACCATGGTATATAGCACAGCCCCACATGGTATACAGCACAGTCCCACATGGTATATAGCACAGCACCATGGTATATAGCACGGCCCACATGGTATACAGCACAGCACCACATGGCATACAGCACAGCACCACATGATATACAGCACATGGTATACAGCACAGCCCCACATGGTATACAGCACAGCACCATGGTATATAGCACAGCCCCACATGGTATACAGCACAGTCCCACATGGTATATAGCACAGCACCATGGTATATAGCACGGCCCACATGGTATACAGCACAGCACCACATGGCATACAGCACAGCACCACATGGCATACAGCACAGCACCACATGATATACAGCACATGGTATACAGCACAGCCCCACATGGTATACAGCACAGCACCATGGTATATAGCACAGCCCCACATGGTATACAGCACAGCCCCACATGGTATATAGCACAGCACCATGGTATATTGCACAGCCCACATGGTATACAGCACAGCACCATGGTATATAGCACAGCACCACCTGGTATATAGAACAGCCCCACATGGTATATAGCACAGCGCCACATGGTATATAGCACAGCACCATGGTATACAGCACAGCACCACTTGGTTATCAGCACAGCACCATGGTATACAGCACAGCACAACATTGTATACAGCACAGCACCACGTTGTATACAACACAGCACCAAGGTATATAGCACAGTACCACATGGTATATAGCACAGCACCATGGTATACAGCACAGCACCACTTGGTTATCAGCACAGCACCATGGTATACAGCACAGCACAACATTGTATACAGCACAGCACCACATTGTATACAACACAGCACCAAGGTATATAGCACAGTACCACATGGTATATAGCACAGCACCATGGTATACAGCACAGCACCACTTGGTTATCAGCACAGCACCATGGTATACAGCACAGCACAACATTGTATACAGCACAGCACAACATTGTATACAGCACAGCACCAAGGTATATAGCACAGTACCACATGGTATATAGCACAGCACCATGGTATACAGCACAGCACCACTTGGTAGGCAGCACAGCACCATGGTATACAGCACAGCACAACATTGTATACAGCACAGAACCACATGGTATACAGCACAGTCTCACATGGTATATAGCACAGCACCATATAGCATAAAACACCCCCCTTCGAGAATGACCCCATACTCCAGACAGTACTCACTCTTACATTAAAGAAAACCATATTCCTCACCAGACCTTGTGCCTGCGGAGCGGGGAATAATGGGAGAGGGAGCGTCAGCTGACGCTCTCTCCTCCATCATTGCTTTGAACTGTATTGATGCCAGTATAGTTCAATGTGGCGGAGGGGGGACTTGGTGCTGGCAGCAGGCGGGCTCCCCTGCCTCACAGGCCCCATAGTGGCTGCGTGATGTGCCGCTAGCTGGAGGCCCGTGGGGGAGCGGGGGCCCTAGGCAGCTGCCTGGTCTGCCTGCCGCCAACACTGGCCCTGCCCACAGATAAAAGAGAGTGAACATTCAGCGGGATGAGCCCTGGTTCATGCCTTCTTGGGCCAATGGACTACAGCACTTACTGACTCCTCGTGTCTCCACAACTCGACTAAACTGGCAGCCTCAAACACATGGCATGCAGGCCTCATGCACCCCCCCCCCCTCCCCCGTGGTTCCATATTGCGAATCTCAGGCCCCTGAGATGAATGCAAAAGCATGATCTGTTGGGGGACATGAGAACTGTAGTTTGTGAAATACTGGTTTAGACTTACCAATGCACACCCCATGGCACTGCATGATCATCTTAGAATCAGAACTAATACTAGGGCAAACATAGTGGGAAGAGGCAGCTAGAGGCAAACAGATGGCACCATGTAAGACATATATAGTCCCTCTTCAGTCCCACATTAGAGGGTCACTTTAGATATAACATTTTATAATTAAATGATAGTTTTTTTTTCTTCCTGGAGTAGAGTAAAAGATCAGACAGATGGTTGAAATGCAGTCCTGTAACAAGTTGTGTTTTCATACTCACATTATACATGTTATAAGAAGTAGAGCTGTGTTTATTCCTGCATATGTAAAATGGCATTCAATTAGACTTTATGCATGCAGGTAAAAAGGAATTTGCTAATATTGTCTCTCCTTTTTCTTGAGGTTTTTTTAAAGGATTGTCCATACACACTACAGCCCTAATTACTAAAACCAGTATTATTCATGCCAATCTTGATTAGGGAGCATGTTGGGAGTCAGACACACTTCTTAATGAATCAGTCTCATCTTAAAAGTGTGTACGCCTCTGTGTGCACCTCACCACAAATCCTACTACAGTTAAGGTACTGTCACACTAAGCGATATCGCTAGCAATATCGCTATAACTTGTGATGTTATAGCGATATTGCTAGCGACATCGCTATGTCTGATACTTACCTACGACCCGCTCCCCCGCTGGTTACCGCTGATCGCACGAGAACGTTCAGGACCGCTTCTCGTCGTCAGCTTCCTGCGGCGCTTCCTGTGGAGAGACGAGCGACGAGCGTGGAGCCGGGCGGGAGAACGCAGGATCGCCTAGTGTGACAGGTAAGTAGCGACCCCCGTCCCCAGCGATGTCGCTGGTGAGATCTGCCTGTGTGGCAGCTCACTAGTGACCACTTAGCGATGTACCAGCGATCCTGACCGCGTCATATCGCTGGTCGGGATCGCTGGTACATCGCTAAGTGTGACAGTACCTTTAGGGACAGAAGTAAGATTTCTATCATAAGTCTCGTTACAGTTTAGCCTGCCCTGTCCTACCCCAGCTCTGCACAATTTTGGCAAAGTTGGCCAAAATGGGTGTGAAAATGCCAGAAGTCGCAAACTTTTTGTGCAGCTTTGAATTGCACAAAACTGTTGCAACTTTTTAAATTTGTTTTATGCTAGTTTTCAGGCATAAAATCAACTGCATTATATTCGTAAAAAGTATATAGTTTTAAAGAACTCAATTTCAACCTGATCCTTTGACTATACCCTTGATTTATTGCCTGTGACTCAGAATGACTTTATCTAGGAATATTCTTGACAGTGTCTTTTTGTGTCTGCTGGTGATCTCTCCAGGCATGAGAAAATGTCTTTCTTCATGCAAAAAAAGAGCATCAGGGGAATGAAACATTGACAGGTAAATGCGTATAACAGTTGCAAGAAAAGGATTATTTAATGCTGAACTAGGTGTACAAATTGGACAAGTTCCTACTGTACATGGCCTTGCCATGAATTGGTGACAGTTTCCAACTTGACTAATATGGGAACCTAAATAGAGTTGAAGCATATATTACAAAGAGTAAGGGAGTGTTTACAAGGATACATTCGCAGCCCATGTTCCCTCTTTATATTCTTTTTTGCCAAGTCAAGAGTAGATGTAGCAGGAATAGTGGGACTTTTTCTAAAGATATACCTCCAGGACAAAGACTATAAAAGAAGTGAAATCATATTAATGAGCTATATTTTAACTATGTGAGATAAGTTTCTTAGTAGAGTCAAGAATCTGAAAAAATTTAATTTATCAAGTTGTTCCGTTGGTGCTACATAAATGCATGGATAACACAGATATAAAGTGATTTTGGTGCCAATGCTGTCTGAATGGTTTTAGTTGTATTAAGTTTATGGTGCTGATTAAGAATATGATTTTGGTTTTGCCAGATTTGTTCTAGTTCCTGAGATATTTATTAGTTAATTAATTCCACTAGAATTCTGGTTTCAAAAAGTGGCTTTTGTAGCATTGTGAGCCTACAAATTGAAATACAGTATAAATATATGCGATATTTCATTACCTAAGATACAGATAAAGAGTCAAAAGACCGAAAGCTATTGTTATCACACACAAGTCACATTGGGGGAATGCATTATTTTCATGGAGGAATTATGTCAAAAACTAGAACAAATTCTGCAAAAGTAATTGGATTTTTGAATTCAGCCCCATCAAGATACCCTACATCCATTCAAGAAACCTTGGCACCTGAAACAAAATTATTTGTGAAGACCTGTGCAATCAAAATGTTACTAAATCATATATGGATCACCCAACATAAAACATGAAAGTTAATCAGATATAACTGTCAAAGACTTCTGTCGTTCTCAAAAACAGGGCTGCACAGTTCATAACCACAGATTAGGTTCATTGACATAACAGCACATTTAAGGATTCTTTCACTACAGGAGGCTCTTGAGGAAGCTAAACTGACTCTTCATAGCAGATCTCTTAGAGTGTTATATTGTCACACCAAAATAATACATCTTATTTAGGGCTCAAATATATAATCTATCAAACTGACGATACTGCAAAGAGAAAGTCATTTTATTAAAAAGTGCTCGTAAATTGATATTTTCCTTTTTACCATGTGTCTCCTAACTTCTGTAATTATTTGTTGCAGTTGGCAGATTCTTAGCTTTTTTTTAAATTCTCATCACATGAAACAAATCTCAGAAAAGGTGAAAAGGAGACCTTTAATGCTTTATATTAAACAAAAGAAAGAAAAAAAAGTGCCAAAACTGAAAGACAAATGCTATTAACTAGGGAAAATACTCTGAAAATAAAGTCAATTCAATATAATCAGGTAACAATGGTTCTTAGAATTAAGGATACAATGCAGAATTGAAGGGGTATTCTCAAGTTATTACAATGCCTAATTAGTTAAACATCTTGAAAATAAGCAAGTTTGTAGTTGGTTTGCTCTCTCTTGGGTCATTCTCTTGATGTGAGAGCTTTTATCTTTCTCAATGCACAGCGGGTTTACATGGAGTTCAGCTACCAGTGCCTGCCCAGACACTGGCCATAACGGTACGGTAAATATTTGCCAGGAGAGGCATTAACTCTTAATATCTAACAAAAACAATGAGAGTTGACTGTGTTTTAGCAGAACTTGTGCTGAGCTTTAAAATTCTACTTACACTGTAGCTTTGCTATTCACCAAAACTGTAACTCAAAGTGAGCCATAGCTCCCAACTAGAGTTGAGCGACTTTGGTCGGATCGGGTTTCATGAAACAAAATTTGTTTCAGGTGAAACTGGTCCGACTAGGGCAAAAAAAGTCGGAGTTTCGTCCGAAACCCGACCCCAATGCAAGTCAATGGGGAATAAAAGTCGGCATTGAGCGGATGACATTCATCCACTCAATGCCGACTTTTAACCCCCCATTTGCAGGCAGAAGCTCTAGCTATCAGCCAATGGCCACAATGATGAACATATGAGAATTTGGTAATCTTGAGCTGTATTGCAGGCAATGACCCCAGAAGCAGATGATACAGGTACATAGAGATGCATTTGTATACAACCATGTATTCTATTTTTCGGTATTCTAGAGGTGAAGACAAGTCATTTTTTTTGTTCCTTTCAAGCTACTAAAAAGAAAAGAAGCAATTACAAAAAAAGAAAAAAAAAACATTTTTATAACTCTCCCTTGGACTTGCAACCACAACCTCTTTAATTGCAGACAAGAGATAAAGCTATTGAGCCATAGGATTCAGTGATGTCACTAGGAGAATTTTCTATGCTTGATCTATTGTGCAGGCAGTGACGTCACAGGCAGATTATACTAGTACATGGAAATACTGTGTAAGGCCTCTTTCACACGTCAGTGGTTCTGGTACGTGTAGAGACAGTTTTCTCACGTAGCGGAGACACTGACGCACGTAGACCCATTCAAATGAATGGGTCTGTGCACATGTCAGCGTGCTTTAACGTACCGTGTGTCCATGTGCAAAACACGGAGACATGTCCGTTTTAACACGGACACATGGCCTGCAACACGTGCTGCACACGTGCTCACGGAGAACTGTTCACACTGTCCTCCGTGCTCATGGACGGCCGCCGGGAAGAAGCGGCTAATGTAAGAGCTGTTCCCGGCAGCTGGTGTGACCGCGGCTATGATTCTTCTCTCCTGCTCTGCCGGCAGGAGAGCAGAATGAATGAAAACCTGACGTGGGGTCCCCCGCATTTTATGAACCAACCAGACGAAACTTACAGTTGGGGGCTTCATCCCTCAGCCAGGTTGGTTCTCAAGAATAGAGGGGTCCCCACGCTGTTTTTTAATTATTTATTTAAATAATTAAAAAAAAAAATGTGGGGACCTAAATAACATATATAAACATATATAAATAACTGGCCTAAATAACAGTGTATTTCTATGGACCCATATTCTAGAGGAAACTAGAAGATATTTTTTTCTTCCAATAAAAGTACCGAAAAATAACTAAAAACAGTTACAATTATGTCATTTTTACTGTGCTTTTTAAAAAAATAATAAATATCAAAAATTAGCAAATAACATGGGCATATTTAGTGTCCTTGTAATCATAACCACCCGAAACAGATTATTTATGGTGATCAGTAAGTGGTGTAAATAGAGGGTGGTATTGCCATTGTTTCTTTATTAAACCCATTCAAAAGTAATACAAATCTAGCAATAAGGCCATGTTCACATGTAGTGTAAATGCTGTGTTTTGTTTCTGCATGACTTCTGCGATAACAATCTTCTCTTATTATCGTGTGTTGGCTGCATTTCTTTTATGCGTTTTCCCCCATATTTGATCTGTTTTTTTGGTGCAGATGTGAAAGTGTGTTTTTAATGCTTTTTTAATACTGCAGAAAAGCTTTGTTTCTGCGCTTAATAATGCAATGGCTTTTTTTTCACTTGCATTTTTTCAGGCTCCACATAGAAGCTTAAGACTATGTGCACACTTGTGGATCCGCAGAATTTTTGAACTCGCGGAATTGCATCCAATCCGCAGTGTAGTGCACAGCCAATGTTAGTCAATGGTAAATTAAGAATTTCTGTGCACATGCTGCAAAAAAATACGTACAGATTTGCAGCGGGGGTTTTTTTTGCAGCATGTCAATTCTTTTTGCGGATCCGCAGCAGAGTTTTCAGTCTGGCACATATTCTCTCTCTATCTCTCCTAACAAAAATCCGCAAGAAATCGCATCAATTCCGGATGAAATCAGCAAGCATTTTGCCCTGTGTTTTCTGCCAAGAGTTGCGGTTTCTCTGCAGAAAATTACGCAGGCTAATCTGCAACGTGTGCACATACACTTAAGAGGAAAAAAGCACCAAAACCACAGAGTACAGCAGTGTCTGTAGTCACATCCACTTCGCTTGGACATTAAAGACTGTGTTCACATGTAGCGTAAATGCTGCATATTTTCTGCTGCTTTTATTGCACAGAAAATCTGTTGTGTTTAACTGTCCAAGCAAAGTGGATTTGATTTCATGAAAACTACACCCACTGTGAGTCTAGGGATGCTGCTGAACTGTCTTTTTGGTGTTTTTTTCCAAAGGTTTCTATGTGGGACATTAAAAAACACATGAAAAAACGGCAATTACGTTATTAAGTGCAGAATCAAAACTTTTCTGTACTATAAAAGCCACATTTAAAACATGGCTTCATGTCTGCACAAATAAGACTGGTTTCACACTTGCTTAGGGCATAGATGCGTAGTGTTGCCTAGTTCCTCGATTTAGCCCCACCCACTGCTGCACCTCTCCCATTTAGCTCCGCCTACATTACCTATCTTTAATACTGGCTACGCAGGCCATGCGAATGTATGCGGATGCCTCCGCATGCGTCGTTTTGACAATGCAACATGTTGCATTCGGTTCAGCGTCAAAATGATGCATGCGAAGGCATCCGCATACATTTGCATGGCCTGCGTACCTAATGTTAAAGATAGGGTACGCAGGGCGCATGGTGATGTAGGCGGAGCTGAATGGAAGAGGTGCGGCAGTGTGCGGGACTTAACGGAGAAACTACGCAGCCCTCCGCTGCTATGCCCTATGCAAGTGTGAAACCAGCCTATCATGTCAAATAAGTGGAAAAAAGGCATAAAAAAATTAAGCAAAGATGCAATAAACAGAGAAAATTGTTATCTTGCAGTTTGGTGCAGAACTTGTAAAATAACAAAAAGCACAGTATTTACAGTATACAATATATGATCACGGCCTTACAGATACAAAAGTGCCAGATGTCATATAGTAAAGCTACGTAAGGGCTTGTTCTCAGCTAAGGGCCCAGAAGTAGAGATGAGCGACTTTGCCTTTTTTTGGGTCAAGTCGGGTTTCATGAAACCCGACTTTCGCAAAAGTCGGGTCGAACGAAATCGGCCGATTTTTGTGGAAAGTTGTAGGCCGACTGAAACATGAAACCCAATGCAAGTCAATGGGGAAGCAAAGTCGGCAAGGAGTGGAGGACACTAAACACACCTACAGTGCCCATTTTAATGCCAAAAACATCAATTCTTATTACTGAAGCATTTCAACCTTAATTTACTTCATAATACTAGTTACGCACTGAAAAATGGGGGTTATTTGGCTAAATTTGTTGGGGGGGTAGGGCTGGCTCCAGATTTTCATGTGCCCTGGGCCAAAGAGCGCCCCTTTAACACATACCACAACTCATGATGCTCCGATACGGCAGAGAAATAGCGGTATAGTACAATGAAAAATACTTCACTCTTTACATCTCATGACTGATATCCATTTTAAATTCTCCAATAGCTCCAAAATGGACAGTATCTTACTCCATACAGTATTATGGCCAGAGCATAGTGCGCTATACAGAGTAATGAGGCCCATATATTTCTCCATACAGAATCATTGGTCCCATATACACTGTGTTCCAAATTATTATGCAAAAAATATTTCCTCATATTTTCTCTAAATTACCTATATGAATTGCAGTAATTGTTATTTTCCAGTCATCTAATATTCTAGTATAATTGCAATGTTTTTGAACAAACTGCCTATGAAAACAGTATATTTTTAAAAATAAGAAACACTCAAAATGCATGTTCCAAATTATTATGCACAGCAGAGTTTTCAACCTTTTTATTTTTATTTTGAACAAAAAAATGGTCAATTGTGAAATTATAAGCATTATCAGCTTATTACAAAATGAAATCAAACAGTTTTCAAGTCAAAACTTATTTCTAGGTGATGTTACATTTGCACATAGGACCCCTTGTTCGAAAGAAGCTTCTGAATTCTCTCGTCCATTGAATTTGTCAGTTTTTGGATGGTTTGTGCTTCAGTTGTTTTGCATGTGGACAGAATACCCTCCCAGAGCTGTTGCTTAGATGTGAACTGCCTCCCGCCATCATAGACACTCCTTTTGATGATGCTCCAGAGGTTCTCAATGGGATTGAGGTCAGGGGAAGATGGTGGCCACACCATAAGTTTGTCCTCTTTTATGCCCATAGCAGCCAGAGAAGCAGATGTGTTATTTGCAGCATGAGACGGTGCATTATCATGCATGAAAATGATCTTGCTGCGGAAAGCACGGTTCTTCCTCTTGAACCATGGCAGGAAGTGCTGTTTTAGAAACTCCACATAGATTATGGAGTTCATCTATACCCCTTCAGGGATCCTAAAGGGGCCGACAATCTCTCTCCCCATGATTCCAGCCCAAAACATTACTCCACCTCCTCCTTGTTGGCGCCTTAGCCGTGTTTTCATGGGGTGTCCATCAACCAGCCATCCTCCACTCCTTCCATCTGGACCATCGAGCATTGCACGGCACTCATCGGTGAACAAAAGAGTTTGGAAGTCAGTCTTCATGTATCATTTGGCCCACTGGAGCCATTTCTGCTTGTGTGCAGTGGATAGAGGTGGTCGACAGGATGGCTTACGCACAGCTCCAAACCTCGGAAGGACCCTGCATCTTATTGTTCGGGGGACGTTGGAGGCACCAGCAGCTTCAAAAACTTGTCTGCTGCTATGACAAGGCATTTTTGCAGCTGCTCTTTTAACCTGACGCAATTGCCTGTTGGAAAGAGTCCTCAATTTTTCCTTATCAGCATGCACACGTGTGTGCTGGGAATCAGCTACATACTTCTTGATTGTGCGATGATCACGATGAAGTGTCTTGGCAATGTTGATTGTAGTCATGCCTTGACCTAAATACTCCACAATTTGTTGCTTCTCAGCAGTCGACACATCCTTTTTGTTTCCCATTTTGGCAAAAAATGTAGGCTGCTTAATAATGTGGAACAGCCTTCTTAAGTAGTCTTGCCTTTATTTGGACACACCTGCCAAACTAATTTGCACAGGTATCTGCAATTGCTTTCAGTGATATAAAGAGCCCTGACACACATCACCATAAATGAGTTTAAATGACAAACAAAAAAATTCTAACCTTATCACTCCTAAACTCTTTTTTCATAATAATTTGGAACACAGTGTAATGTTTGAAACAGTATATGATGAGCTCCACATAATGCTACAGTATATGTTGGTCCCCATGGATGAAGCTGCACTGTCTTATGGGCCCAAATAATGCTCCATATATAATGGGCCCCATTTCTAATGCTCTAGTGTATAATGGCCCCTGTAAATGCTGCTCCAGTGTCTGATGTCCACCTTTGGAATGCTCCAGTGTATGGTGGGCCCCATATCATTCTCCAGAGTATAGTGCTCCCCAAAAATTACTGTCCCAACATTGAAAACAATTAAATAAGTCTCCTCAAATAAGTCTCCTCGCTAGGGAGTCCCTGTACTAGTCTGGGCGTACAGACGTGATGTCATTGCGCTCTGTGATCAGAATATCACTGTCAGGAAATGCGGAAGACGTCATGGCGGTGGAGCAGGGAGAGGTAAGTATTTCAACTTTGCAAGTGCTGTGATCCTGAGCAAGCGGGGGGGCCCACTCGTTGGCGACGGCACTGGCACAGGGCCCCTCATAGTACGGCGGTGTGTCTGACGGCGTGTGGGCCGAACCTGCACTTTCATCTGCACCTTCCTCTTTGTCACCGTGTAAGGTGGTACAGTATATGGGAAGGGTAACCTGAGTTTCATCAGGGTCAGATTCTGGCTGTGTAGAGTGCGAGGGGAATGTAGTGGTCTGGGTCAATGTACCAGCAGAATCATCTAGCAGTGGCTGTGAATCAGTGCACTCCATGTCAGATTCATCTTGGCCTGGGTAATTCACGATTTGACTTGATAAGCCAGACATGGTATGTGAAAGCAGTTCCATGGAGTAATCTGTAGTGTGGCCTGCCGCATCCTTCAATTTTGGTTGGGGTGAAGGACACAAGGAGAGGTGTGGTTCATGGCCATGAGCCTCCAATGACGACTCAGTGCTTTTATTTTTAAAACCTCAGAAGAGGAATCGATAGAGCTAGAGGCTGAGTCAGCAATGTAAGCCAAAACTTGTTCTTGAAGCTCCGGCTTTAAAAGCGGTTTACCTACTCCCAGAAAGGGAGCCTTCGAGGCCTTGTGGAGCCAGATGATGACGCAAACTCAACACCTCCTGCATCAGGTGCTATTTTGCTTTTGTCACTACCAGCAGATCCACCACCAACACCAACACCATCATTACCAGCTGCCAACCCCCACCCACTTCCACAGACTCTTCCACCACACTTCCTCATTTTTGGGGAAAATGTACCCAAAAAACCACCAACTATATGGTACTGTAAAACAAGGTACAAGGTGTATATAGTAGTGGGGAGAATTGGAATCTCTCTAGACTTCAGGACACAGTTGGATTCTGTCAGGCCCTGTTTATATTACACCGCAATGTGACAGGCAGATTCTGGATGGTGTAAGAAAGGTGCATAGAGGACTGGGGAGAATTGGAATCTCTCTAGACTTCAGGACACAGTTGGATTCTGTCAGGCCCTGTTTATATTACATCGCAATGTGACAGGCAGATTCTGGATGGTGTAAGAAAGGTGTATAGAGGACTGGGGAGAATTGGAATCTCTCTAGACTTCAGGACACAGTTGGATTCTGTCAGGCCCTGTGTATATTACACCGCAATGTGTCAGGCAGAAATTGCCTAGTGTATGACAAACTACAAGGTGTATATAGAATTGGGCAGAATTGGAATCTCCCTAGAGTGTAGGTCTGTAAGAACGGACAAACTCCTCGGCTTTTCCTTACAGAGTCACACACTTAGATAGCTTCAATTTGGCTGTGATAACAGCCGTTACACGGTACTGTGAGAGGAACGTACACGCCTGTACGGTGTATGTAAAATTGTCAAGCTCCGTGTTTTTGTATACGGACTGACACACGCTGTCTATCTCTAGTTTTGAATGTAATCAAACAGCAAATACACTAAACTGTTTGAAAAACGGACAAAACTATATGGTGTAGGTGTGTAAGAACGGACAAACTCCTCGGCTTTTCCTTACAGAGTCACACACTTAGATAGCTTCAATTTGGCCGTGATAAAAGCCGTTACACGGTACTGTGAGAGGAGCGTACACGTACACCGCTGTACGGTGTATGTAAAATTGTCAAGCTCCGTATTTTTGTATATGGACTGACATACGCTGTCTCTCTCTTGTTTTGAATGTAATCAAACAGCAGATATACTAAACTGTTTGAAAAACGGACAAAACTATAAGGTGTAGGTGTGTAAGAATGGACAAACTCCTCAGCTTTTCCTTACAGAGTCACACACTTATATAGCTTCAATTTGGCTGTGATAACAGCCGTTACACGGTACTGTGTGAGGAGCGTACACCGCTGTACGGTGTGTGAAAAAATGAACGCTCAGTACCTCACCAGGACAAAACACTAAAATTTGGATTGCTTTTAAAAAAGCAGTTTGAATTCCAGTGTGCACAGAGCAATGCAGCTAGCCTTAAAAGGCAGGCTAATCACCACCAGCGCTGCTGCACAAAAGCAAAAATCTTCACCTTTCACTGCACAGTAACTACAGTGAAAAGCGCTATCAGCAGAAGCAGTTTTTTTTCTTTTTGCCTTCCTAACGCTCTCCCTACAGAATCAGCAGCAGCAGCCGCTCTCCCTATTCTGAGATCAGCATGAGTAACATGGCGGTCGGCTTGCATGCCCTTTTATACCCCCTGTGATGCCCCACAAAGCAAGCCAATCACTTGCATTCCCTTCTCCAAGATGGTGGTGACCGCTGCCTATGTCATCACGTTGCCCACAGTATCTGTTCTTCCTGATTGGCTGAAAAAGGGCGCTAAAGCATCTTTTGAAATGCGACTTTGGCGCTAAAGTCACCGACCTCGTGGCCGACCTCACGTTAAGGTTGGGTTTCGTTTCATGACTGGCGAAAGTCGGCGACTTTTGAATTTTTTTGACCCGTTTCGCTCCACTCTGCCCAGAAGAAGAGGAGCCTGTAGAAAGCACTAGCACACTGTAGCCCCTCAACACCTCCCAGCCTGGCCAGTTATTTCAGACATATTCCATTTTCTTTGTGGCTGCAGACCAGGGCCGCCCTACAAAATTGTTTCGGGTGACGACACATCACTAAGTTCCCCAATACACGTTTTTCAGTACCTCAAAAGATGGCAGTTACCTGAAGCCAAAAATCATTGGAGCATAAAGAACACCTATCAGCAGCCCGACAATCACGGCAGTCACCACCACCTCCAGTACCACTATCTCTGCAGCCACATCCAGTTACACTATGATTCCAGGCACATCCTTTCAACCATCTTGCTAGCTACTACCAGTGCCACCATCATGCCAGTCACCACCACCTCCACTGCCACCATCACCACAGTCATCAACCCCCTCATCAATTTGTCTCCTGCCCCAATCATCCTTGTCTTTTTGGCATGACAATCAAAAGACACAAGAAGAAGCCACAGGAATATCTGGGACTCATAATTTTGTCAATGAGATGCAAGTACAGGCACTGAATCTAAGGGATACACAGTTAGAGGCTATTTTCTTTGGGCCGGATCATCAATACCTAGTCAACCCTCCAGAACATGGTGTATATTCCCACCCTTTAGTCCACTTCCCTCCCAATGTCTCTACTCCTCTTGCTGCTCTCCAACTTTTTCCAAGACCCAATCCTGGTCCTGACTTCAGTTCCCCATCTTCTTATTATAATCTGCAATTTGGAGTTGTTGTTTGGTCTCCCCTTGGATTTTTTTTTTATTATTGTGTGTTTTTGCATTTTTTTTACCTTAGTAAAAAAAGTGTGATTATTGTTTTCTTTTCCATCTTATAAAAAAGGCAATGAAATGTAATGTGAAAGCATATCTGAATTTGCCAAAAATGATTTTGATATTTAAATTTTAGAAAGATTTCGTGAAAGGAGGACTTAAAATATCTAAGTAGGGCTAAATTAAAAAAATGTTTTTGATAACCAGCCAAGGGAAAGCTGCACGCTCGTCTAATTAGTGTGGTAAGGGGCCAATAAACATGAAGCTTCCTGGCCTATTAATAGCAGCTCACAGATAACTGAGTAGCGTTCACTGTATATTAAAATTGGGGGACCCAAGAACAAAATGATATGGGGTCCCCCCTATTTTTTGTAGCCATCAAAAGCAGACAGCTGCAGGATGATATTTATAGGCTGGGAAGGGTAATGGATATTGGCCCCTTCCCAGTCAAATAAGACCAACCCTCAGCAGCTCCAGAAATAATGCATCCTTCAGTTAAGCAAGGCGTGGATTGGGGTGTGGCTAGGGGCATCATCAGAAACACTACACATAATTTGTCCCTCTTTCTGTTCTTCAAAAGTTGGGAGAACCCACCCTGCCAGAAACCAGAAAGAGAAAGGGGCGGGAAACCTGTGTGCTGCTGAAGTGAATTTCTCACAGAGGAAATTAGAGTATTTAAAGGTTGAAATAAATTATGTTTGCAAAGTATTCTACTTATTTTGCTGTTTTTAGTAGAGCAAGGCATAGACAATGTTAAATGCCAGTGTAATGGTCAACGTGTGACAGGACACACCGCAACCAGCAGGGCGAATTTCTATGGCACTCGTGACCCTGGATACACTGCCTCAAGCAGGGCTAATTTAAATAATATAACATGCAGCTGGATACACTGCCTCCAGCAGGGCGAATTTAAATAATAAGAGGAAACACCAGGGAAACAATTACAATGGAGGGCCCTGCGATAGGGAACGGGGATGTGGAGACTTCCTACACTCCCCTGAGTCAGTGTCTCTACACTCCTACCGATCCCTAGGCCGGTTCCGCACCAGGCGCCGATCAGGATACCTTTAAACCCTAGCTCGCCCTGCACCTACCCTTTTATAGTGAAATGGACGGTGCAGAGACTAATCCCACCACTGCACTGAAACACACATAAAGGAAAGGCACAAACAGGGAAACACCACTTAGCTTCACTCTGTTGCTCTTGCTCCCAGCAACAGAGTCCACCACCAGAATGCAGCTTTCCTCCTGAATAGCTGCCACCAAGCTCCGTCAGAGCTGCAAGGAAATCCCCTCTGACTCCTTCCACACCAGGCCTCTGACTGTGCTGCAAGGAACTCTCTCTAGCTCCTTTCTCCACCAAGGATGGTTGGAAATGAACACTATCACCAACACCAGTGAGAGCACATGACACACCTTTATAGTTAAGCCAGAGGAATCACACCTGTTAGTGATTCCTGTGTAATAACTCTAACCACCACTGGGGGCAAACTAGAACAAAAGGTACCACTGTGTAATAATCCTAATGGCCACCCGGGGCAAAACCAAACTTAAACACACAGATTAAGGAAAAAAAAGGTTACATGTGCTTTTAACTGTCATCATTCAACCTGGATCATGACAGCCAGAAAGCATAACTTGCCAAAACTTTGAAGCATTGAAGCGCTAATAAAAATATTCATCCAGAAAGAAATATGAGCCTAGATTCTGAGGCATTTCTGATGCATAATACATTGATAGCAAGAGCAAGCATGTTATTCACAATGTCCAAAAACATACTAAAAATGTAACCTTTATACCCCCGGGAAATTTTTCATTTTTCATTTTTTCCTCCCCTTCTTCCAAGAGCCATAATTTTTTTATTTTTTCATCAATATAGCCATATGAGGACTTTCTTTTTTTTTTTCAGGACAAATTGTTATTTTGAATGACACCATTGACTTTATCATATAACATAGTGGAAAACGGGAAAAAGATTCCACATGCAGTGAAATTGGAACTCCCGCTTATCAGTGACCCCGTCACATGATCTCGGGTCACCAATGAGTTGGCATGACAATCAGAGGTCTCCAACAGACCTTTATGGTTGTCACTGCCAGATAGCTATGAGTGCCCCCCCGGTGGTCGGTGCTCATAGCAAGTGAGTAATTCTGCTACATACAGGCAATCTGATCATCGCCTGTATGTAGCACAGCCGATCGGGTTATGGCAGATACTAGTCTCCCATGGAGACTAGGAAGCATGTCAAAAGTAAAAAAAATGTTTTTAATCATATCTAAAAAATAAAAAAATAAAAGTTCAAATCACCCCCTTTCGTCCCATTCAGTATAAAACAATTAAGAAAAATCAAACATACACATATTTGGTATCGCCTTGTTCAGAAACGCCCGATCTATGAATCTAAAAAAATAATTAACCCGATCGCTAAATGGCGTAATGAGAAAAAAAGTAAAAATGCCAGAATTAT
This sequence comes from Dendrobates tinctorius, assembly GCF_039654945.1. Taxonomy (NCBI): domain Eukaryota; kingdom Metazoa; phylum Chordata; class Amphibia; order Anura; family Dendrobatidae; genus Dendrobates; species Dendrobates tinctorius. The sequence goes on along the minus strand of NW_027361827.1, from coordinate 3,373,953 downwards.
GTTTTTTAGGTCTCCACAACATTGCATTAAAATACAATAACAGGTGATCAAAAGATCGTATCTGCACCAAAATGGTATCATTAAAACTATCAGCTCGGCACACAAAAAATAAGCTCTCACCCAACCCAAGATCACGAAAAATGGAGAAACAACGGGTATCAGAAAATGGAGCTTTTTTTTTTCAACAAACGTTGAAATTTTTTTCACCACTGTTAGGATTGGTGGAACGCATCAAATAAAAATTTGCAATAAGGTGCGTTCGCAACCCAGGATCCACCGTGCAGTGATGGAGAAACCGCAGATAGCACAATGGCGGAGCAAGGCTGCGAGAAAACACTTTAAGCACACTGAGCTAAATGACACTCAGTGTGCACAGAGAGCAAAGTAACAAGCTCTGTTACCCCACAGCGCAGTACTATGAAGCAAAGCAAAAAGGTCTATACCCTGTTAGACTGTACAGGCGTAAAGAAAAATACTAATTGGGGTCCCTATAACTTAACCCCCCAGGGAAGACTAAGCTGGTGGTTGACCCTGTTCTGACACACAGTGTGCTTTAGCATGCGAGCCTGAGGATGCCCGGTGCAGATGCTAAGTTCAAGCAGGAGTTCCCACCCTACACTGCCTGTCTAGACCAGCACTCGCTGTGCTATTTTCAGCACATGTGAGCACAGGGTGGTAAAATAGCCACCAAACACATGATACTAGCGCACAGGCGTGCGCAATTGAGAGCATTTTATACCTTGTTCAAGTCCAGACAGACAGGACCTTGCCTGTGGACCAATATGAAGCTGCCACATCACCAGAGCACCTGACATCCAAACACCAATGGGAATGCATGATATCACGGACATGCTCAGTAGGGTGAAATCAGGACTTAGGCTACAGAGAAAAAAATGCTGCACTTGTAAACTTGTAGTCACCATAGGCTTATTTGGAGGGCTAGCAGTAATTAACATGCAGCATGATCCTGGGCAAAGCCCTGGGACTGAAGTCTGTGCTGAGCAGTCATCCCAGCAGCTGACCCTGAATGGAAGACCACAGCACCAGACAAGGCTTGAGATCCATTCTGTGCAGCAGGAGAATTCCAGCACCTAACAACCACTTAAATAAAAAAAGAACTTAGACATGTTTGGTGTCTATGAAAAAAAACAACAACTGTGGGATTGCACTTTTTTTTGCAATTTCACGGCACTTGGAATATTTTTCCCATTTTCAAATACATGACATGGTAAAACCAATGGTGTTGTTCAAAAGTATCACTTATCCTGCAAAAAATAAGCCAACACATGGCCATTATGACCAAAAAATAAAAAGTTATGGCTCTGGGAAGAAGGGGAGCACAAAATGAAAATGCAAAATCAAAAATAGCTCTGGTCGTTAAGGGGTTAACTGATATGTGTTTGTAGATTTGAAACATGCTATTTATTGTCATTATATGACTTGAAATCCTGCTGCTATTTTATGGTTTTTCAAGCTTTATCTTTTTGTTACTCACCTGTTTTGGCTCCATGGAGCCCTAACTTTTTATTCTATGCCTTCCACCCTTTGCTGTAGTCCATATCGGGTTTTGCAAGCCATCTAATGAACTTCTGTGACATCTTCACCAAGGCCGGGTTCACACTTTCAAGTGCAATGCGAGAAACTCGCCTCAATACCAGAAAGACAAGCACGCATACACTCCGGTCCCGAGTGCCAGCGGCAGTGCCGAGTATTGAGGCGAGAGACTCGAGTGAGTTTCTTGCATTGCACTGCAAGAGTGATACCAGCATAATACTTTTAATTTTGACTCAGACAGCTTTGTGGGCCTCGGTATTCAGAAAACTTTGTGTACAATTGCTGTGTCCTTTTTTGTTATTTGCCTCACAATTCAGTTTTCTCAGATGGCAATCATTTCTTCAGCAAACTCCATGATTTTTTCACTACTATCTGCATTTACTTTTTTACTTAGACCTGCCTAATCATCTGCTGTAAGCATTAACAAATTCTTCTCTAGCTTTGTTCACACTATAAACCCTGTTGCAACAGTGTGTATTTTCTCTACAAGCAAGTATCCAGTGTGCCTGTTCATCACTGCTGCCTTTGACCCTGTCAAGGATCATCAGTATGCTGATAGCTTACAATTCTGCTTTAACCATTTGCTTGCTACAAGCACTGAAATGACTGTATGGTTACAGTTTTTGTGTGTCTATGCTCCTGGGTCTATGTATTATGGTGCTTCTTTCTCTTCTTGCCTGCCATTCTGCAGTTCTGACACTTGCTGATCCACATGCAATCTGGCAATCTGGTGAGTTCTGCCTGTTCTGCCTTCACCTTCCATGTTGCTCACCCTGATCAATGGCTTAGAGAATCATCCTCATCTGGTCAGCCTATAGCACTCTTAGGCCGGGGTCAAACGTGAGAGAAAATCGCACGAGTTTCGCACGTCAATACCAGGCACTGCTGCCGGCACTTGGATTGGAGCGTTCAGCTGCATAGAAATACACCAACAGTGTGTGCCAACCTTGTGAAGACTTACAGAAAACATTTGAACAGTGTCATTGCCAACAAAGGCTATATAACAAAATCTTGAAATTAACTTTTGTTAATGACCAAATACTTATTTTCCACCATCATTTGCAATATAAATCTTGCCAAATCAGACAAGGTGATTTTCTGGATTTGTTATCTAATTTTGACTCTCATAGTTGTGGCCTACCTATTATGTCAATTACAGGCCTCTCTCATCTTTTTAAGTGGGAGAACTTGCACAATTGGTGGCTGATTAAATACTTTTTCCCCACTGTGTGTGTATATATACAGTTGTGGACAAAAGTATTGACACCCCTGCAATTCTGTCAGATAATACTCAGTTTCTTCCTGAAAATGATTGCAAACACAAAATCTTTGGTATTATTATCTTCATTTAATTTGTCTTAAATGAAAAAACACAAAAGAGAATGAAGCAAAAAGCAACACATTGATCATTTCAGACAAAACTCCAAAAATGGGCAAGACAAAAGTATTGGCACCCTCAGCCTAATACTTGGTTGCACAACTTTTAGCCAAAATAACTGCGACCAACCGCTTCCGGTAACCATCAATGAGTTTCTTACAATGCTCTGCTGGAATTTTAGACCATTCTTCTTTGGCAAACTGCTCCAGGTCCCTGATATTTGAAGGGTGCCTTCTCCAAACTGCCATTTTTAGATCTCTCCACAGGTGTTCTATGGGATTCAGGTCTGGACTCATTGCTGGCCACCTTAGAAGTCTCCAGTGCTTTCTCTCAAACCATTTTCTAGTGCTTTTTGAAGTGTGTTTTGGGTCATTTTCCTGCTGGAAGACCCATGGCCTCTGAGGGAGACCCAGCTTTCTCATACTGGGCCCTACATTATGTTGCAAAATTTGTTGGTAGTCTTCTGACTTCATAATGCCATGCACACGGTCAAGCAGGCCAGTGCCAGAGGCAGCAAAGCAACCCCAAAACATCAGGGAATCTCCACCATGTTTGACTGTAGTGACCGTGTTCTTTTCTTTGAATGCCTCTTTTTATCTCCTGTAAACTCTATGTTGATGCCTTTGCCCAAAAAGCTCTACTTTTGTCTCATCTGACCAGAGAACATTCTTCCAAAACGTTTTAGGCTTTTTCAGGTAAGTTTTGGTAAACTCCAGCCTGGCTTTTTTATGTCTCGGGGTAAGAAGTGGGGTCTTCCTGGGTCTCCTACCATACAGTCCCTTTTCATTCAGACGCCGACGGATAGTACGGGTTGACACTGTTGTACCCTCAGACTGCAGGGCAGCTTGAACTTGTTTGGATGTTAGTCGAGGTTCTTTATCCAACATCCGCACAATCTTGCGTTGAAATCTCTTGTCAATTTTTCTTTTCCGTCCACATCTAGGGAGGTTAGCCACAGTGCCATGGGCTTTAATCTTCTTGATGACACTGCGCACGGTAGACACAGGAACATTCAGGTCTTTGGAGATGGACTTGTAGCCTTGAGATTGCTCATGCTTCCTCACAATTTAAATTCTCAAGTCCTCAGACAGTTCTTTGGTCTTCTTTCTTTTCTCCATGCTCAATGTGGTACACACAAGGACACAGGACAGAGGTTGAGTCAACTTTAATATATGTCAACTGGCTGCAAGTGTGATTTAGTTATTGCCAAAACCTGTTAGGTGCCACAGGTAAGTTACAGGTGCTGTTAATTACACAAATTAGAGAAACATCACATGATTTTTCGAACAGTGCCAATACTTTTGTCCACCCTCTTTTTTTATGTTTGGTGTGGAATTATATCCAATTTGGACAATTCTTTTTTTATTTTTTCATTTAAGACAAATTAAATGAAGATAATAATACCAAAGAATTTGTGTTTGCAATCATTTTCAGCAAGAAACTGAGTATTATCTGACAGAATTGCAGGGGTGTCAATACTTTTGGCCACAACTGTATATATATATATATATATATATATATATATATATATACTGTGTGTATATATATATATATATATATTTATATATTTATGCACATATGTGTGTATATACGGTGTGTATATATTCTTTATTCAGCTGCTGAATGTGTCCCCCAATCATTTCATCACTATGACAAAAAATCATGGTTCTCACAGGGAAAAACTTGTAGAAACAAAATTTATTACTATGTGATGTTAAAAAAAACTCAATTAACCTGCCTCTTTAAAGGATAGAGACCAACCCTGTATTCTAAAATCTTATAGTGATATAATTTAATTGTCTGCAAAACAACTTCATAAGGTACGATATAAAGCTAAAATAGCGGTCTTGCTCATAAAAGTTCTAAACCGCCATTGTACAATAAAAAATGTACACAGAATTGGCATCCCGATGCACGGGAGAATTGGAGAATTGATTTTTGGGATTAATATTGTAGAGGGAACCAACTACTTTGGAGAAGAATATGAATATTTTAGGAAAAAATGCATACTTCTTTTAACTTCTAGTTTATCATAACAAAATTAGGAAGTCCACCTGTTGCACATAAGAAAAAATTGATTAGGTCATGTGCTAGCCTGACTCACTCGGCTGCTCACAGTTGTAGACAAAGGAACATTTCTTGTTTGAATCTTCTACTGGTTTATTAAAAAATGTGTGGCATAAACCAGTGCAGAATTCAACAAAATAAACATGGCCTTTCTGGCATAATGGGAAACAAAAGATAGCATATAGCACAGTCCAGGGACGGACACTGACAGCTTGGGGCCCCTGTGCAAGAAATATGTCTAGGTCCCCTTCCTTTTATGGTGACAAAGCTACATATATATATATATATATAGCCACACACACATACATGTATATACTGTATATTACATAGTCTCCTTTATTATGTATATTGCCGTCCCTTATTATACAGTGCCCTCTCTTGTTATGTATAGTACTGTCCCTTACATATTGGATTATATAGAGCCCTGTTTTTTTATTACATACCGTCCTGTCTTGTTAGCTGTATAATGCAATGATGGCTGATGGAGCATGGGAAAGCTTCTTTTCTAATGGAGGAGCTGATGGACTGGTCGTCTGGCCACCGGCTCCTTGATCAGCAGTATTTTTATATCTAAAAAGAGAGGGGACTATGTAATAAAATATGGTGCTGTGAATAACAAAATTAACAGGAATACACCATGTAAGAGACAGCATGTTACGGTTGCTGTTACTGGGAAGCTAGAGAACAACCCGGAAGTGGACCCTCTTGGTCATGGCTCCAGAGCCCCCGAGGGCAAGCAGCCCAGGTGATGACCACCCCCTATACAGGGAGTGTTAGGGGCAGGCCCACGGAGGGTAGAACCGTGACGGCCGGAACCAAAGGGGCGACTGGGTCAGCTAGGAGAGGATACACAGATATGCCGGACAGCGATGGAGCTTGAACCTGTGGAGGAGGGACAGCGAGGCGGACTCAGAGGGTGGCTCAGACTAGAGGTTGTAACAGAGAGGAAACAATGGATGAGGCAGGATAGGGAGACACGGCAGGAGGCAAGCGGACAGAGGGACACACAGTAGAGCAACCAGGGCAGAGAGAATAGAGGCTGACAAAGAGAGAGCGCTGGAGGCACAGACGCAAGGGGGCCAGAGTCAGAGTGAACGCTGCAGGAGACAGCGTCACTGAAGTTGACAGTCAGGCACCTTACCTGACAAAGCCCAAATCCTAAATAACCGGTGGGCGCCGCCATGTTGGGGGCGGCGTCGACCGCTTCATACTACCCAGGAGGCAGCGTGCCAGGATCTCCGGAGTGCGCGGGTGCCCGACGCCGGGGAACCCGGAAGCTGGGCGCGGGGACGCGCCAGGACCCGAGGACGCGCCGGGAGGAGCGCGCCGAAGTCGGGACCCTAACACAGCACTACACATAACAGCAGAGGAAGCTATATAATAAGGGACGGCACCATATATAACTAGAGAGGATGGTACGTAATAAGAGACAGTGTTATACATAATAAAAAAGGAAACTATGTAACTTAGTGTTGGTGTTATACAGAATTAGCGAGTACACTATATGCTAAGGGACTGTGTTATACATAATAAGTACATATACCCCTATTATTGCCCTTTTCACCACCATCATTGCATTCTCCCTCACCATCCACATCATCATTTCTTTTTCCCCCACCACCACATCATTGTCCTTTCCACCACCTCCATCATTGCCTTCTCCCCTACCACCCCATCATTGCTTTCTCTTCTCCTCATCATCCCCATCATTGCCTTCTTCCCATCACTCCCATCATTGCCTTCTCCATCACCCCATCACTGCCTTCTCCCCATCACCCCCATCATCACCTTATCCCCATCACTCCCATCATTGCCTTCTCCCCATCATTCTCATCATTGCCTTCTCCATCACCCCATAATTGCCTTCTCACCATCACTGCCTTCTCCCCATCACTGCCATCATTGCCTTGTCCATCACCCCATCACTGCCTTCTCCTCATCACTCCCATCATTGCCTTCTCCCCATCACTCCCATCATTGCCTTCTCCATCACCCCATCATTACCTTCTCTCCATCACCCCCAATATTGCCTTCACCCCATCACTCCCATCATAGCCTTCCCCCATCACGCCATCATGGCCTTCTCCCCATCACCCCCATCATTGCCTTCTCCCCATCACTCCCATCATTGCCTTCTCCCCATCACTACCATCATTGCCTTCTTCATCACCCCATCACTGCCTTCTCCCCATCATTCCCATCATTGCCTTCTCCCCATCACCTCCAATATTGCCTCCCCCATCACCCCATCATTGCTTTCTCCCCATCACCCACGTCATGGCCTTCTCCCCATCACTCCATCATAGCCTTCTCCCCATCACTCCATCATTGCCTTCTCCTCCACCTACACACACATACATACACACACGCAAACATACACACATACACAAATACATACATACACACACATACACACACATACACTCACATACACAAATACATACATACACACACATACACATATATATATATACACACTCACAGCACCTCTCACCTGTCCGCAGCATCACTGGCACTTGTGCTTCCTCGCTCTGGCACAGTGGCCGCTGAATGATGTTGTCATCCAGTGGCGCTGCTCTCTGTGTCAGAGACAGGAAGCCAGGCAGGAAGCAGGATGGATCCTTGCAGTTCTGCTCCTGATATTTTCTCCTGCAGGCAGCTGAGCTGCTGGGATCAGTCCCTGCCTGCTGCACATGAGGGCAATCTGGCCAGGGGCCCCCCAGAGCCTCGGGCCTGGAGAAACTGGCCAGATTGCCCTCATCATTAGCTGCCCTGCAGGGGCCCCCTGGAGCCTCTGGGCCCCGGTGCAGCCGCATCAGTTGAATCGGTGGTATGTCCGTCCATGGCACAGTCCATATTGCTTCGGGGACACACCAACTCAGGAAAAACAACATGTTTTAGTAATTGGCTTATACAATAAACACAGCTCTGGAACTCTTGCCTCCAGGCACACTGAACACTAATGATCCAGAAGGCTATTTACCTTATAAACCCCACCCTGAGATGGAGATATGGTGAACAGCATCCCACACACTCTTCAGCTGTTTACCTATAGTAAAACGAAGTGTTTACCTGGATCTGAGCAGCATGCTACTCCAAGTAAACACTTCATGCCCAAAACTTATTGCCTGACTCCATTTTCAGTTTTTGCATTCTGCCACCTGTGTACTGCTGGGAGTCGCTGTGAGGCATCCCTTATATCTCTAATCTAAATACCTTGTATGATGCTTACACTAAGCTCTGTGTTGTCTTCACTTGCACAGGTTGTACTGCATGTGTGCTCCTCCTCTTATGTTAAGTTAGCAAGGTGATACTAAATGCGACATTCATGCATCTCAGCCTTTGAAGCTGATAACACTAAGGGTCCCGTTTCACATAGCGACGCACCAGCGCTCCCGACAATGATACGACCTGGTGGGGATCGCTGGTGCGTCGCTATATGGTCGCTAGTAAGCTACCAAACAGGCAGATCTCTTCAACGACACACCAGTGATCCCAACAACGATGCGACCTGGTAAGGATCGCTGGTGCGTTGTCACACAGCAGCTATTCTGATCTATTCCAACCTGCGTCTCTGAGTTCTGCGTCGCCAACGAGGTCTTTCGTTGGTGTCAAACACAGCAATGCATGCTGGCCAGCGGGACGCCGACGATGAATAAATGGCCCAGGACATTCGAGCACGATCAGCGATATCCAGCAGGGGGGGCCGGTCGCCGCTATGTGTCACATGTAGTGAGATCGCTGTTGCGTCACAAAATCGGTGACGCATCAGCGATCTTGCTAGCGATCTCGCTATGTAAGTAACTTTAAGTCAGTTTTGTTTTCCTATTGAATCATTAATTTTTTCTTGGTATTTTTCTTGGTAAGTATCATATGAGTGATTTATTTTTTTACTATAATTGAACTTACTTCAAACTTTACTGATATTAAATTATTTGGCCCTTGGCACTTAATATATATATTATATCTATCTATCTATCTATCTATCTATATATAATGCTAAATTGGTATATTCAATTGTTACATACTTTTTCCATCAAAACTGTGTAATTCTAGATGAACATGTACCTTTATCAAATCTGACTTGCACAGAACCCAGGAAGATTGATAAGGCCCATGCCCTGCAGTCTGTAGTTTGCACATTTAGATTCCAAGATCACTTCACTGTAGTGTCACTTTACTTCACTCATGTCTTATGAAAGATAAAATTCAGCATTTGTGAAATGATTTTATGCTTCCTCAAACACTAAAATTCTGACAGCTGTCATGTATCATAAATCATAATTAAATAGATATGAATTGCAATACACAAAGCATTGTGTTTTCAAGACAGTCTCTTAGAAATCCGCCAAAGGAATATATTTGCGCGATAATGCTCTCAATAGATTTATTCTTCATGAATTACAGTCTTATCAGCCAAAGGTCAACTTTTTTTTATTTTGAAAAAGATCATTTGTGCTCATTTATTTAAAACTAAATATTAAATCCAAAATCCAATATAAAATGAAAATAAATAAATAATTTCCATTAATGATAGTAACAACTATCATTTGTGAGTAGTCAATATTTTCAGTTGAAAGTGTTAGAAAGTGACATAGCCTATTTTTTTAAAACTGTGAAAACCCAATTGTCATGACTCTGTTGTTGAATGTCCCAGAATCAGGGGCTCCTTCCCTGTTTCTAACACTAGGGGCTCTCTAGCTTGCCCTATCCCCTGGATTACTTCCAATGGTGAAGACTCCATGGCCAAGTAACTTGCTTTAGCTCCTGAATCTGCCCTTAGTCTGTGCCCTTCCCCCACCCAGGGAGGAGGGGAGTAGTAGAGTATCGTAATGCATCAACTAGACTGACAAGGTATTATGAACAGGGATAAAGGAAAATACTATTCATACAAATATACTCACACAAACAACAGAGGAATGCACCAGGAAGTGGGGGATGGGGTGAAACCAAGGTAGGAGAAGAAGGGGAATTAGCACACATCCAAAATCTAGTAACAGTTACAGAAAAATCCACCAAATGCCTTCTCAAATACCAACAACCAACCAACATCCTCCAGCTATGCAGCAAAAGCTTTTTCTGACAATGAGTGCTTGCCAGGCCCCAGATATATAGGAGATGGAAGGGGCTAATAGTGAGCAGCTGAGCCTTAATGCATGAAAGCTTCCAGGAGCTCTTAACTGAGCTTTCTGTCATGGTAAACCCATGACACAAATATTGTTCAGGCCAGGAAAACAAATATAGTAGACAATGTCAGCCCCAGAATCATCAACATTTCATATTCCTGTTTTTTTAATGCTCTTATTCTTTAGTAAGGTCTGTTTTTTATCCGAGATAGGTTTAGACCTTTAAATTCTATGTGGGTGGCATAAATTCATATTTAAACTTACATTGTGTTCCTTCAGAGGCTCTTGTTTTCACCTGAAGAACAGTGAAAGTTAAAAATTCTGCAAAGGAAAATTGATGGTGCCAGTTACTGTATACAGTATCTATTACGACTTTAATATAATCAGAAGCCATGAAATTATTATGAAAGGAGTGTTAATGAGGTCACCTTGAATTGGTGTTGTACTGGTATATTCAAATGCAGGATTTCTCATGTGAATTTTCAACTGAATACCTTTCAAAATGTTATGCATACATAAGACCAGACCCAAGATTGGTAATCAGGTAAGGCAATCATTCCATTACTCTTGTTAGTGTCTCAGGGGCCTCAAGCCATTGTTCTCCAAGTCACTCATCTCAATTCCGGGGGCGGCTTGAGGTATTTAGGACACTAAAGAGGAAATGGAGGAGTAGTTGCTAGCTTGAGGGATATACATGTGCTCCGGTATAGAGATGAGCTAACTTGTTTGGAAAACGTTCGTCAATCTCGAATTCAGTTAAAATGTAGCTTATTTGGATTAATTGTTATAGATATAGATATTTGCGCTAAGGATAATATCCTATGACCCAAATGAGGAGAGGACCTGAGAAAAGGATAATTATATAGATATAAAAAAAATGCTCACATCTAAAAAGGATCAAATAGCATTGACATATGTTGAACTCAGCAAACTAATAATAAATAGTAATGTAATTGTTAAAAATTTCTTTAAAATTACTATTTATAAAGCCCTTAATGTATGGATAACAGCAGAATGGCTCCCTAAGTACCTTTATGTGACTAGGCTCTGATCGACACTCTGTTCCTGTTCAAAGTCCAGGATAAGGTTGCTGATTCAAATGTATGCCAGAGAGAGGGGCCATACTGAATGATTCACCTCTGTACCGCTGAGTCCCAGTTCAAACAGCGGTTCTAGTTCCAATCAAAGGCGCATTCCCGGCTTCCAATCTTCACGTGCAGTGTGCTCACAGGTATCAGACGTTGTCCTGGCCAGTGACAATCGTCCTGCTAGCTAACACATTTGCCGCCAATACCAGGCGGTCGGAGAGCCATCTGTTAGCTAGAGCCAGCAAGGTACAGGACCTTGCGTGATGTCACGGTCAAGTGATATGTCACGTGATCGGCTAAGGAGTGCTTAGAGGACCAAACTTCGTCCCTATGCGTTTTGGAAGGCTTCTGCTTCCTTCATCAGGAATGTCCATGTTCCATAGGTGGCGCTTTTATACCTGACACGCACTGAAGACTCTTTTTTAAATATTAAAAGCAAATAATTCGATTTCGCTGTTTAATCCGTTTGGCATCAAGGTGTTCATTTTAAAAATCCATTTGCTTTCCTCTCTTGACATCTGGTTAATGTAGTTTCCCTTTCTCCAACTTTTTTTAACTATTTTTAAGCCAGTAACTTGAATACCTTTAATGGAACCTCCATGATACATTGAGAAATGATTTGATAGAGGATGACCGGTGAATTTATTCGCAATATTGCGAAGATGTTCACCAATCCTTGTGCTCATTGAGCGTATAGTTCATCCTATATATAATTTCTCACAGGGACATGTAATCCCATATATAACCCCTTTTGTGCCACAGGTGATGAAATCTGTAATACCGATCTCAGTACTTTTATTGATAATTTAAGTTTGTTTTTTAATGCCTAATTTTTTACAGGGCCCACTGTTGTGAGCTCATTTTCGGGTTTGCCTCTGGCTTCTGGTGAGGGTTATGGAGCTGGCTGTGCTGACAGAGGAGTAGTGAGCTCTCTATCTGGACTCCCTCTGTTGGTGAAGGCAGGTAATGAAGCTGATATAAATGGCAGAGACCGGCCACCTGAGGATGAGGACTGCGATTCCCCATTTTGTCTCTGATCAGTTGATCTCTTTTGCTCTGTCTTCAGAATATACCTGAGTGCTGATATAGTGATTTGAAGTCTAGCGACTTCAGGGCCTTTTTCTATCAGACGTGTTGGACATTTTTTTTGGCAGGGTTTTTTGCGTGATTGCAGACAGTAGCTTTTCTTTCCTGTCCTTTCTACTTAGTGAGGGCCCCATCGTTTGCTCAACCTATCTTTCTATCTGTGTCTGTGTTTTCATCTTGTTTCACCAACAATACATGTTGGGGGCTGTCTATTGCTTTGGGGTCTGCTCTGGGGCAGTTTAGATTTTCCCTTTCCTTCTTTAGGCTTATTTAGTTCTCCGGCCGTGACGAGGCGTCTAGGACCACCGTAGGCACGCTCCACAGCTACTGCTAGTTGTTGTGGATAGGATCAGGGGTCTGCAATCCGCTAGTTACCAACCTCTCCGGTTTTCTGGGCTTTGCTTGCTTTTTGTTTTTTCCTCCTCGGTGACTCATTCATAACAGAATCACCAGCCATACCGCAGATTCTAGGGTACTGAAAGCAGGAGAGAATTGTAAAAAAAAAAAAGGTGTCAGAATTTTTTTTTGTATGTATATTTTCTCCTCTTTTTTTTTCTCTGGAGCCGTAGGAGGATTCTTTTTTTTTTTTTTTCTTTTTCTCCTTGATGGAGATTAAGCAATTGTCTTATCGTGTGGAGCAGCTCGCTGCTGAAGTGCGGGAATTTCCGCCTATCTCACTCATTCACATGCTGTTGAACCAAGGATCCCTGCTCCTGATGTGTTTTCTGGGGATCGGTCTAAATGTTTGAATTTTAAGAATAATTGTAAATTATTTCTTGCCTTGAAGCCTAACTCATCGGGGAGCTCTGCGCAGCAGCTTTAAATTGTCATCTCCTTGCTGCGCGGCGATCCCCAGGATTGGGCTTTTTGTTTGACACCTGAAGATCCTGTTTTGACTAATGTGGATGCATTTTTTCAAGCCTTGGGGTTGTTATATGATGAACCTAATGCTATTGATCAAGCTGAGAGAGCCCTATTGGCATTGAACCAGGGTCAGGATCATGCAGAGTTATACTGTCAGAAATTCCGAAAGTGGGTGGTCCTTACTACATGGAGTGCATTGGCAGCTCTCTTTCGGAAGGGTTTATCTGAGACTTTAAAAGATACTATGGTGGGATTTCCTGTTCCCTCTGGTCTAGACGATTCTATGTCATTAGCCATTCAAGTTGATCAGCGTTTACGTGAAAGCAAGATTACACGGGAGGCGCTGCCACATTTTTAAAAAATGCCTGAACCTATGCAATGTGATGGAGTTTTGTCTAGGGCGCAACGTCAGGAGTTTAGAAGGCATGATAAGCTGTGTTCTTTCTGTGGAGATGCCTCTCATGTTATTTCTGTCTGCCCTAAACAAGAGAAACGTTTTGCACACACATTTGCTGTGGGTGGTGTACAACCTAAGTTTCTTTTGGCAATTACTCTGATCTGCTCCTTATCCACATTTTCCGCGAAGGCTTTTGTGGATTCAGGAGCGGCCTTGAATCTAATGGACTTGGATTTTGCTAAATGTGGTTTTCCTATGACACCTCTGCGGCCGCCTATTCCTTTAAGGGGTATTGATGCTACTCCTTTGGCGAAGAATAAACCTCAGTTTTGGACCTAGGTGATAATGCGGGTCGCCCCAGACCACCAAGAAAATTGCAGATTTTTGGTGTTGCATATTTTACATGATACCATTGTTTTGGGTTTTCCCTGGTTGCAAATCCATAATCCGGTTTTGGATTGGAAATATGTGTCTGTGGTGAGTTGGGGTTGTCGGTTTGCTCTTGGCAACACTCCTGTTTTCTCCTCCTCTCCCCAGTCGCATGATGTTCCTGACTATTTGGCTGATTTTTATGATGTATTTAGTGAGAGCAAGTCTGCGTCTTTGCCTCCTCATAGGAGTTATGACTGTGCAATTGAGTTGAGACCTGGGTGTAAATTTCCCAAGGGTCGACTTTTCAATTTATCTGTACCCGAACACAAGGCTATGCGATCCTATATTAAGGAGTCGTTGGAGAAGGGTCATATTAGTCCATCTTCTTCGCCCTTAGGTGCTGTTTTTTTTCGTGGCCAAGAAAGATGGTTTATTAAGGCCTTGTATTGACTATCGTTCCCTCAACAAAATTACGGTTAAATTTCAGTATTCGTTACCCCTGATTTCTGATTTATTCTCCAGAGTTAAAGGTGCTTGCTGGTTTACTAAGCTTGACCTCAGGGGGGCGTATAATCTTATTTGCATCAAGCATGGGGATGAATGGAAGACGGCGTTTAATACTCCGGAGGGACATTTTGAGTACCTGGTGATGTCTTTTGGGCTCACTAATGCCCCTTCTGTCTTCCAATCCTTCATGAATGATATTTTCCGGGACTTTGTGGATAAGTTTTTGATCATCTATCTGTATGATATTTTGATCTTTTCCAGGGATTGGGATTCTCATGTGGAACATGTTCGGACTGTGTTCCGGATTATGAGGGAGAATTCCTTGTATGTTAAGGGATCGAAGTGCCTTTTTGGTGTACAGAGGATTTCATTTTTGGGATTTATTTTGTCTCCGTCAACTATTCAAATGGACCCGGCCAAGGTACAGGCCATTTATGATTGGGTTCAACCCACTTCTTTGAAGGCTCTCCAGAAATTTTTGAGTTTTGCTAATTTTTATCGTAAATTTATAGCTAATTTTTCTGGTATTGCTAAACCACTGACTGATTTAACTAAGAAGGGTGCTGATGTGCTGAATTGATCTTCAGAGGCTGTTTCGGCCTTTCAGGAGCTGAAGCGGAGGTTCACTTCTGCTCTGGTTTTGCGGAAACCTGATGTCTCACTTCCTTTTCAGGTGGAGGTAGACGCTTCAGAGATTGGTGCAGGAGCTGTTTTGTCCCAAAAAGATCCGGTGACGTCTAAAATGAATCCCTGTGCCTTCTTTATCCGAAAGTTCTCCCCATGTGAACGCAACTATGATGTGGGGAATCAGGAATTGTTAGCCATGAAATAGGCATTTGAGGAGTGGAGACATTGGTTGGAGGGAGCTAGACATCAAGTTGTGGTCCTCACTGACCACAAGAATTTGATTTAACTTGAGTCGGCCAAATGCTTGAATCCTAGACAGGCTAGGTGGGCCTTGTTTTTTACGCGTTTTGATTTTGTGGTCTCCTTTCTTCCAGGCACTAAGAATGTTAAGGCAGATGCCCTTTCTAGGAGTTTCTTTGCTGATTCTCCTATTGTGACCAAGCCTACTACTATCCTAGGTGAGGGGGTAGTTCTTTCTGCCATCTCACCCGATTTGAGACGTGCTCTGGAAGAATTCCAGGAGGACAAACGTGAGCGTTGTCCTATGGGAAAATTGTATTTTCCTGACCAGTGGAGGAAGAGAGTGATGTCTGAAGTTCATTGCTCCGCATTGGCTGGTCACCCAGGTATTTTTGGTACCAGAGATTTGGTGAGTCGGTCTTTTTGGTGGCCCGCCTTATCTCGTGATGTCAGGAATTTTGTGCAGTCCTGTGGGACTTGTTCCCGGTCTAAACCCTGTTCTCGCTCTAGTGGGTTGTTGATGTCCTTGCCGGTGCCTAAGAGGCCATGGACCCATATTTCAATGGATTTTATTTCTGATCTTCCTGTCTCTCAGAGAATGACTGTTATCTGGGTGATTTGTGATAGATTCTCTAAGATGGTCCATCTTGTACCACTCCCAAAGTTGCCATCTTCCTCAGAGCTGGTACCCTTGTTTTTACAACAGGTGGTTCGGTTGCATGGGGTTCCTGAGAACATTGTATCGGACAGAGGAGTTCAGTTTGTTTCCAGATTCTGGAAAGCCTTTTGTTCCAAGCTGGGAATTCAGTTGTCCTTCTCCTCTGCGTTTCACCCTCAGACCAATGGGCAGACGGAGAGAACAAACCAGACTTTGGAGTCCTATTTGAGATGTTTTATATCTGCTGATCAGGATGATTGGGTTTCATTTTTGCCCTTGGCTGAATTCGTTTTAAATAATAGAGCTAGTTCTGCCACCTTGATGTCGTCCTTTTTCTGTAACTTTGGGTTTCATCCTCGATTTTCTTCAGGGCAAGTCGAATCTTCAGCCTGCCCAGGTGTTGACACTGTGGTAGAGAGAATGCAGCAGATTTGGGACCAAGTAGTTGATAAGTTGTCTCTCTCCCAGGAAAAGGCCCAGCGGTTTTCTAACCGGCATAGGACCATTGGTCCCCAGTTTAAAGTGGGTGATATGGTTTGGTTGTCATCAAAGAATATCTCTATGAAGGTGGCTTCTCCAAAGTTCAAGCCAAGATTTATTGGACCTTACAAGATTTTGGAGATTCTTAATCTGGTTTCTTTTCGATTTGCTCTTCCTGTTACGTTTAAGATCCATAACGTGTTTCATAAGTCGCTGTTGAAGAGATATGTTGAGCCAGTAGTTCCTATGGCTGCACCTCCTGACCCTGTATTGGTTGAAGGTAATGTGGAATATGAGGTAGAGAAAATACTGGATTCTCGTCTGGCTAGACGGAGACTCTAGTATTTGGTCAAGTGGAAGGGTTATGGCCAGGAGGACAATTCTTGGGTCTCTGCCTCTGATATTCATGCTGATAGATTGGTTCATGCTCTTCATCGGGCCCATACTGATCGGCCCGGTGGCGTGGATGAGGGTTCGGTGACCCCTCCTCAAGGGGGGGTACTGTTCTGAGATCATTTTCGGGTTTGCCTCTGGCTTCTGGTGAGGGTTATGGAGCTGTCTGTGCTGACAGAGGAGTATTGAGTTTTCTATCTGGACTCCCTCTGTTGGTGAAGGGAGGTAATGAAGCTGATCTAAATGGCAGAGATCGACCACCTGAGGATGAGGACTGCGATTGGACATCAGGAGTTTCTGATTGGATTTAAGGCTGCCGACTCCCTAGTTTCTTGCTGGTGATTTTTCCTGACTGTGGCTTCTGGTTTCCAGTTTGGTTCCTGCCTTCCTAAAGCTAAGTTTTCTCTGTTATTGTTCATATGAGTTTTGTCAGGTTTACTTCGTTTTTGTGTTCAGCCAGCCCTGGCTGGGACTGGGCTGAATCTCCATTTTGTCTCTGATCAGTTGATCTCTTTTGCTCTGTCTTCAGAATATACCTGAGTGCTGATATAGTGATTTGAAGTCTAGCGACTTCAGGGCCTTTTTCTATCAGATGTGTTGGACATTTTTTCTGGCAGGGTTTTTTGCGTGATTGCAGACAGTAGCTTTTCTTTCCTGTCCTTTCTAGTTAGTGAGGGCCCCATCGTTTGCTCAACCTATCTTTCTATCTGTGTCTGTGTTTTCATCTTGTTTCCCTGACAATACATGTTGGGGGCTGTCTATTGCTTTGGGGTCTGCTCTGGAGCAGTTTAGATTTTCCCTTTCCTTCTTTAGGCTTATTTAGTTCTCCGGCCGTGACGAGGCATCTAGGACCACCGCAGGCACGCTCCACGGCTACTGCTAGTTGTTGTGGATAGGATCAGGGGTCTGCAATCCGCTAGTTATCAACCTCTCCGGTTTTCTGGGCTTAGCTTGCTTTTTCCTCCTCGGTGACTCATAACAGCCCACATTTTTTGCATGGAAAGAAGCCACTTGGGAGTCTTGCTTCACATCTATCCTTCCTCATTAACGTTTTTGGAATAGAGGGCGCAATAATACTACCAAGGTTATTGGCCTTCCTGAAAACAAATCTGGGGTATATTGGTAGTACTTCACCAATGATCTTGTCATTCTGCAAAATATTCCAGTGTTTTTTGACAATATTCTGGATAATTTTAACATTGGAATTATATTGTAAAATAATCGGAATTTCTTCCTTGGCAAAAAAGTAATTCTTGTCTCTTTCCCTAGAGATAAATAATTGTTCCCTTTGTATTTTACTGACCAAATCTGTGGTCTTTTACAAGGAGTGTATGTCATATCCTTTGTGCTGAAAATTCATTTTTAAGAATTCAGCCTCCTGGTCAAAATCTTGTTTTCTAGAGCAATTTCTATGAGCCCTTATGAGCTGACTTTTAGGGACATTTAGAAGCCACTTCGGGAGGTGACAGCTCTCTAGGGAGATGAAATTGTTGGAGTCCGTAGGTTTATGATATAGTTGTGCTTGGATGGTATTATTTTCAATGAAAATCCTCAAATCTAAAAAATTAACCTCTTTGTGACTGGTGGTGGCAGTAAAGTTTAAAAAAATAACAATTTTGATTAAATTCACTTAAAAATTCATTTAGTAAAAACCAACCACCTGACCAAATAAAAAAGATATCATCAATGAAACATCGCCATAGCACCAGGTTTGCCCGCAGAGCTCCACCCAGGTAGATGTTTTCTTGATCCCAACTCCCCACATAGAGATTAGCATAGTTGGGGGCGAGCCTGGTGCCCATGGCGGTGCCCTTGATGCCAAACGGATTAAACAGCGAAATCGAATTATTTGCTTTTAATATTTAAAAAAGAGTCTTCAGTGTGTGTCAGGTATAAAAGCGCCACCTATGGAACATGGACCAACCCTGATGAAGGAAGCAGAAGCCTTCCGAAACGTGTAGGAGCGAAGTTTGGTCCTTTAAGCGCTCCTTAGCCAATCACGTGACATATCACGTGACCGTGACATCACGCAAGGTCCTGTACCTTTCCGGCTCTAGCTAACAGACGGCTCTCCGACCGCCTGGTATTGGTGGCAAAGGTATTAGCTAGCAGGACGATTGTCACCGGCCGGGACAACGTCTGATACCTGTGAGCACACTGCACGTGAAGATTGGAAACCGGGAATGCGCCTTTGATTGGAACTAGAAGCGCTGTTTGAACTGGGACTCAGCGGTACAGAGGTGAATCATTCAGTATCGCTCCTCTCTCTGGCATACATTTGAATCAGCAACCTTATCCTGGACTTTGAACAGGATCAGAGTGTCGATCAGAGCCTAGTCACATAAAGGTACTTAGGGAGCCATTCTGCTGTTATCCATACATTAAGGACTTTATATATAATAATTGTAAAGGAATTTTAATGATTACATTACTATTTATTATTAGTTTGTTGAGTTAAACAAATGTCAATGCTACTTGTGTGTGATTTGATCGTTTTTAGATGTGAGCATTTTTTTAAAGCTATATAATTAACCTTTTCTCAGGTCCTCTCCTCATTTGGGTCATAGGATATTATCCTTAACGCAAATATCTATATCTATAACAATTAGTTTTATCACTGTCTGGACAAACAAGTGGTTTTGTCTGTATATTTACTGCTTGTATATCCTCTACGTAGTGCCTCAGGCTGTTGTGCATCATTATTTGGATTCATGTTCGGATTCCTAAGCATATTTGTCATGATCACGTGTGTCAGGACGCAGATGATGCCGCAAGGCGAACCCATAACACACGTGACCCTGGATACACCGCCTCCAGTGGGGCGCATTTAAATAATAATACGTGCAGATGGATGCACCGCCTCCACCTGGCGAATTTAGGTATTACACGTTAATAAACATTCTGGAAACCCCGCCTCCAGTATGGCGAATTTAAATAATAAGGGGGACCTGGGAAACATTAACAATGGTGGGCCCTGCAATAGGGAAAAGGGAATTGGAGACCTCCTGAGCTCCCATGAGCCAGTGTCCCTGCACTCCTAACGTTCCCTATGCCGGTTTCACACCGGGCGCCGCACGCGTACCTCAACGCCCTAGCTCGCCCTGAACCTAAACCCTCACTAGGGAATAGGTCGGTGCGGAAACTAATCCCACCACTGCACTAATAACACACATGAGGGAAAGAGACAATACAGGGGAAACACCACTTAGCTTTGCTCAGTTGCGTACGCTCCTAGCAACAGAGCCCACCACCTGCGTGCATCTTCTCCTCCACCTGGATCCATCACCTTAGTGCAGCCTTGGAGCAGAGTCCACCACCAGTTGCAGCTGCTTAGAACCAGAGTCCCAAGGATGAGTTCAGCTGCTGACACGAAGTCGAGCATGCTTGAGTCCAGCTCAGCGGCCAAGTCCCACATGGTGAGTGCCACTCTCCATAGTCGCCACTCCACCAGCCCATGCAGACACTTCCCGCTGACACCATCACTGCGACTCCACCACGCCATGCCAGCCCTTCGTCCAGACACCATAGCTGAAACACATCCCCCCTGGCTAAGCTGCGCAGGACTCCTCACCAGCTCCATCCTTCATCCAGGCTCTCCAAAAACAGAGTGAACACACTCTCACAATATCACAGGCAGTCAGTGAACCCCCTGAGCACACCTTTATAGGGTGTCACACCTGATCCATAATTAAGTGCAAAAAACCCTAAAGTGCAATACCACTCACCACCACCGGGGACAGTCAAGACACCTTGGAACTTTCCAAAGTAAAAAAAGTTCACCCAGTGATTTAAAACTGTCAGATCACTTCAGATCATGACAGTACCCCCTCCTTAATGAGGGGCCTCTGGACCCTCAAGACCACCCCTCATTAGGGAAACACCTACAGTGGGGACGCCCAGACCCTGAGTTCACCCCACCATTACCTGACACTTCAGGTTTATGACAAACGCTCCGCTGGTATTGGCAATACATGTTCATATTGGAGGCACCACTCCTCTCCACCGCGCCGACCTGGGGAACGAGATTATGTATGTGTATGTATGCTAAGAGCTGATCAGACTCCACAACACATTTCCAAGATGTTTTCTGGTGGGACCCATACATGCTCGTTCACACACAGGTCTGGACCTGAACGTTTATTACACACATTCGTTTGTCATTTTTTGGTGAACTCACTCTGGACTTGACAACAGAGGCGTCCCCCTGTGTCACCACACTCACACCCCCACTATTCACCAAGGGACACCACCCTCCAACCCTTTCACCATGAGGACTGTGCCTCCTAGGGTTGGTTAATGGCGAGGGTAGAGATTTGTCCCTACTCCCCCGCAGCACACCTGCTGCACACACCAGGAGGAGAAGGGGACCGGGAAATGGAGGAAATATACTCTCGCTGGTCGCCTCCACACGACCAGGAGGGGGCGGCATTGAAGATTTGGCATGAGCCCCGCGGACTATACACCAATCTGCTCCCTACAGGGACATACCCCTTCACCTCGGGAAATACCAGGCAGCTCCGTGGGGCACCATTCCTCCCACCTGCCTGGGTGCGTCCCCTGTATGAACAAGTCCCGCTCCCCAGCAGCGACTGCACACCTAGTCTGCTCACCACAGGGATGTACCTCTTCACCTCGGGGAATACCAGGCAGCTCCGTGGGGCACCATTCCTCCCACCTGCCTGGGTACCTCCCCGTGCGAGAGCAAGTCCCGCTCCCCAGCAGCGACTCTAGGGGCTTTTGCCAGACTGCAGCCGCCATTTTTTTTTTTCTTTCTCTCTGGTTATCTGAGCAGAAGCCCCAGACCGTGATAACTGCTGCTGCAGCGGCTCTAAACACCTTGCCGCTCCCCACTCACCTCAGTGAGGCCCGGCAGCAATTACTCAGCGGTCTCCACATGGCCAAAGCTCACCAGAAAAAAAAAAACTGTATGGCCTGTGATAATTTCATGATCACGTGTGTCAGGACGCAGATGATGCCGCAAGGCGAACCCATAACACACGTGACCCTGGATACACCACCTCCAGTGGGGCGCATTTAAATAATAATACGTGCAGATGGATACACCGCCTCCACCTGGCGAATTTAGGTATTACACGTTAATAAACATTCTGGAAACCCCGCCTCCAGTATGGCGAATTTAAATAATAAGGGGGACCTGGGAAACATTAACAATGGTGGGCCCTGCAATAGGGAAAAGGGAATTGGAGACCTCCTGAGCTCCCCTGAGCCAGTGTCCCTGCACTCCTAACGTTCCCTATGCCGGTTTCGCACCGGGCACCGCACGCGTACCTCAACGCCCTAGCTCGCCCTGAACCTAAACCCTCACTAGGGAATAGGTCGGTGCGGAAACTAATCCCACCACTGCACTAATAACACACATGAGGGAAAGAGACAATACAGGGGAAACACCACTTAGCTTTGCTCTGTTGCGTACGCCCCTAGCAACAGAGCCCACCACCTGCGTGCATCTTCTCCTCCAAATGGATCCATCACCTTAGTGCAGCCTCGGAGAAGAGTCCACCACCAGTTGCAGCTGCTTAGAACCAGAGTCCCAAGGATGAGTTCAGCTGCTGACACGAAGTCGAGCATGCTTGAGTCCAGCTCAGCGGCCAAGTCCCACATGGTGAGTGCCACTCTCCATAGTCGCCACTCCACCAGCCCATGCAGACACTTCCCGCTGACACCATCACTGCGACTCCACCACGCCATGCCAGCCCTTCGTCCAGACACCATAGCTGAAACACATCCCCCCTGGCTAAGCTGCGCAGGACTCCTCACCAGCTCCATCCTTCATCCAGGCTCTCCAAAAACAGAGTGAACACACTCTCACAATATCACAGGCAGTCAGTGAACCCCCTGAGCACACCTTTATAGGGTGTCACACCTGATCCATAATTAAGTGCAAAAAACCCTAAAGTGCAATACCACTCACCACCACCGGGGACAGTCAAGACACCTTGGAACTTTCCAAAGTAAAAAAAGTTCACCCAGTGATTTAAAACTGTCAGATCACTTCAGATCATGACAGTACCCCCTCCTTAATGAGGGGCCTCTGGACCCTCAAGACCACCCCTCATTAGGGAAACACCTACAGCGGGGACGCCCAGACCCTGAGTTCACCCCACCATTACCTGACACTTCAGGTTTATGACAAACGCTCCGCTGGTATTGGCAATACATGTTCATATTGGAGGCACCACTCCTCTCCACAGCGCCGACCTGGGGAACGAGATTATGTATGTGTATGTATGCTAAGAGCTGATCAGACTCCACAACACATTTCCAAGATGTTTTCTGGTGGGACCCATACATGCTCGTTCACACACAGGTCTGGACCTGAACGTTTATTACACACATTCGTTTGTCATTTTTTGGTGAACTCACTCTGGACTTGACAACAGAGGCGTCCCCCTGTGTCACCACACTCACACCCCCACTATTCACCAAGGGACACCACCCTCCAACCCTTTCACCATGAGGACTGTGCCTCCTAGGGTTGGTTAATGGCGAGGGTAGAGATTTGTCCCTACTCCCCCGCAGCACACCTGCTGCACACACCAGGAGGAGAAGGGGACCGGGAAATGGAGGAAATATACTCTCGCTGGTCGCCTCCACACGACCAGGAGGGGGCGGCATTGAAGATTTGGCATGAGCCCCGTGGACTATACACCAATCTGCTCCCTACAGGGACATACCCCTTCACCTCGGGAAATACCAGGCAGCTCCGTGGGGCACCATTCCTCCCACCTGCCTGGGTGCGTCCCCTGTATGAACAAGTCCCGCTCCCCAGCAGCGACTACACACCTAGTCTGCTCACCACAGGGATGTACCTCTTCACCTCGGGGAATACCAGGCAGCTCCGTGGGGCACCATTCCTCCCACCTGCCTGGGTACCTCCCCGTGCGAGAGCAAGTCCCGCTCCCCAGCAGCGACTCTAGGGGCTTTTGCCAGACTGCAGCCGCCATTTTTTTTTTTCTTTCTCTCTGGTTATCTGAGCAGAAGCCCCAGACCGTGATAACTGCTGCTGCAGCGGCTCTAAACACCTTGCCGCTCCCCACTCACCTCAGTGTGGCCCGGCAGCAATTACTCAGCGGTCTCTACATGGCCAAAGCTCACCAGAAAAAAAACAAACTGTATGGCCTGTGATAATGTCATGATCACGTGTGTCAGGACGCAGATGATGCCGCAAGGCGAACCCATAACACACGTGACCCTGGATACACCGCCTCCAGTGGGGCGCATTTAAATAATAATACGTGCAGATGGATACACCGCCTCCACCTGGCGAATTTAGGTATTACACGTTAATAAACATTCTGGAAACCCCGCCTCCAGTATGGCGAATTTAAATAATAAGGGGGACCTGGGAAACATTAACAATGGTGGGCCCTGCAATAGGGAAAAGGGAATTGGAGACCTCCTGAGCTCCCCTGAGCCAGTGTCCCTGCACTCCTAACGTTCCCTATGCCGGTTTCGCACCGGGCACCGCACGCGTACCTCAACGCCCTAGCTCGCCCTGAACCTAAACCCTCACTAGGGAATAGGTCGGTGCGGAAACTAATCCCACCACTGCACTAATAACACACATGAGGGAAAGAGACAATACAGGGGAAACACCACTTAGCTTTGCTCTGTTGCGTACGCTCCTAGCAACAGAGCCCACCACCTGCGTGCATCTTCTCCTCCACCTGGATCCATCACCTTAGTGCAGCCTCGGAGCAGAGTCCACCACCAGTTGCAGCTGCTTAGAACCAGAGTCCCAAGGATGAGTTCAGCTGCTGACACGAAGTCGAGCATGCTTGAGTCCAGCTCAGCGGCCAAGTCCCACATGGTGAGTGCCACTCTCCATAGTCGCCACTCCACCAGCCCATGCAGACACTTCCCGCTGACACCATCACTGCGACTCCACCACGCCATGCCAGCCCTTCGTCCAGACACCATAGCTGAAACACATCCCCCCTGGCTAAGCTGCGCAGGACTCCTCACCAGCTCCATCCTTCATCCAGGCTCTCCAAAAACAGAGTGAACACACTCTCACAATATCACAGGCAGTCAGTGAACCCCCTGAGCACACCTTTATAGGGTGTCACACCTGATCCATAATTAAGTGCAAAAAACCCTAAAGTGCAATACCACTCACCACCACCGGGGACAGTCAAGACACCTTGGAACTTTCCAAAGTAAAAAAAGTTCACCCAGTGATTTAAAACTGTCAGATCACTTCAGATCATGACAATATTCCCTCAAAGTCGGCAAAATTCGTTAGGTAAATGACTATGTTTCCACTAATGCTTTTGTTAAGATTTGGCTAGGATAGAGGTGCTGTGTGATGAGCAAGGGGATGTGTTTGATGAGGGGAGAGAGTGATGAGAGGTCAGAGAAGTGGCAGAGTGTTATTTATTTATGTTTTAGTACCTTAATGTGTGGCTGTTACGGCAGCCAATAAAGGTGCAGAAACCATCCACAATTTTCAGACACAAGGGCTTCTGGCATTGGTGGCCAAAATCATATGACCCTCTCCATATGAAAAGTGGACGTGTTTTTGCTCCATTTTGTCAGTGTAACAGCGCAGAGAGACTGCTGCAACTGCTGCAAGTAGTCAGATAGTTAGATAGGCGGTTTATTGTCAGTTAGTCCAACTAGATAGAATCCTGTGTGAAATTGACCTTCCAGCATGTAACTCATTTGTGCTAACAGTGTGGTGCAGTAAGAAGGCCATATTTCATAGTCAAAATTGTTTGGGCCAATACTAGTGCGAGCACTAGTCCATATTTCATAATCAAAACTGTTTGGGCTAATACTGTGGCACTGGAACTAGTCCATATTTCATAATCAAAATTATTTCAGCTAATACTCTGGTGCAGACACCAGGTCACATTTCATAATCAAAATCATAGAATGGTAGCGTTGGAAGGGACCACCTTGGTCATCTGGTCCAACCCCCTGCTCAAAACAGGATTCACTAAATCATCTCAAACAGATGTGTGTCCAGCCTCTGTTTGAAGACTTCCATGGAAGGAGAACTCACCACCTCTTGAGGCAACCTGTTCCACTCATTGATCACCAGAACTATCAAAAAGTTTTTTCTAATATCTAATCTGTGTCTCCTCCCATTCAGTTTCATCCCATTGCTTCTAGTCTTTCCTTGTGCAAATGAGAATAAAGTTGATCCTTGTACAATGTGATGTAATCACTTCATTCTTATCCAGGTACTTACATACTTGTTGTTTAATAATTTGTTCAAAGATCTTTCCTGGTATAGAAGTCCGACTCACAGGCCTATAGTTCCCTGGGTCCACCTTCTTCCCCTTTTTGAAGATAGGAACAACATTTGCTCTTCTCCAGTCTTCTGGGACTTCTCCTGTTCTCCAAGAATTTTCAAAGATTATGGAGAGTGGTTCAAACATTTCTTCTGTTTTCTCCTTCTGTACTCTGCGGTGTGATTCATCTAGAACTGGAGACTTGAATTCATTTATGTCAGCTAAGTATTTCCTCACTATCTTTCTGTTTATAGATATCCTGGATTCTTCTTTTCCTTTAATAGGACAATGAAGATCAGTTGATGTTACATTTCCTTTCTGAGAGAAAACAGATGCAAAATAGGAATTTAAAAGTTTGGCCTTCTCAACATCCTTTCATACCATTTCATCATTTTCATCCTGTTAAAATCCTGCAGCATCTGTGACTTTTCTTTTACTTTTGATATATCCCCCAAATCCTTTTTTATTGCTTTTGACATCTCTTGCCTTAATCCATTGTCAGATTTAGCTAATCTGAATCATGCCATGCAGGGTCTGCAGACAGCAATATATTCTTCTTTAGTTATGCCTCCCTCTTTCCATTTAATAAACATTTGTTTCTTCCTTTTTAGCATGTGTTTAAGTTCTGTGTTCATCCCTCCTTGTTTCCTTAAATGCTTCCTATTCTTCCCTCTTTTTGGAATTGTTAATGATTGTTCTTTGAGAATCTCATTTTTCAAGATTTCCCATCCTTCCTGAACATTTTTGTCCTTAAGGATATCCAGCCATTGGAACCCTCCGATTCTCTTTCTGAATCCCTTAAAATCTGCCTTTCTGAAATCTAACCTTGAAGTCTGAGTCTTCACAGGTCTTCCTCCTCTAGTTATACAAAATTCTAAAATATCATGGTCGCTACCTCTTGGGGTCCCAGCCACTCTTACCTCCTCAACCATTTCCTCCCTGTTTATAAGGATTAGATCCAAAGTAGCAGATTCCCTTGCTTTCTCCCCTACCTTTTGGAAGATAAAATTGTCAGCAAGAGAGGATAAGAATTTCCTTGACCTGTTAGTTTTGTCTGAGAGATATTCCCAACAAATGTCTGGATTGTTGAAATTTCCCATGAACACTATGTCATATTTTTTGGAGAACTTGGCCATTTGATGCATAAAGAGTTCATCCATATCTTCAGCTTGCACAGGCGGCCTGTAGTAAATGCCCACAATGGTGTCTTTTCCATTGTTCTGTCCTTGTATTCTTACCCAGTTTCCACAGAACTCCCTGTCTCTGAAGCTTCAATATCTATGCAGATATACGCTTTTCTAACATACAATGTGACACCTCATCCTCGTTTATCAAGTCTGTTTCTTGCAAATAAGTTGTATCCTTCTAGCCTTGTATTCCAATCATATGTATCGCCCCACCAAGTTTCAGTGATTCCAATAATATCATATTTCTTGTCCTGTGTTAGTAGTTCCAATTCTCCTTGTTTGTTGCCCATGCTTTGTGCATTTGTATAGAAACATTTTAGTTTGTGATTGGTTTCTCTTCCTCCAATATTTTTATTATTTATATTTTTTTGTCTTTGTTCTTCCTTTCCACTTCTAATAACAGAGTTCTCAATAGCATTTGTCAGGTGTATGGCTTTTTCTGGCCTTTTGCTTCCCTTCACACGTTGTTCTAGTTTAAAGCTCTCCTGATGAGTGTAGCAAGGCGACTTCCAAATACATGTTTTCCTTCTCAAGGTGCACCCCATCTCTAGCAAGCAGTCCATCATATACGTAATTCACTCTGTGATCCAGAAATCCAAATCCTTGCTGATGGTACCATCGATGTAGCCAGTTGCTCACCTGCAGAATTTTAAACCACCTCCTTGTTCCATGGCCATCCACTGGGAGGTTGGAAGAGAAGACCACCTGCGCTCCCAGTTCTAATACAGTGGTGCAGACACCAGTCCACATTTCATATTCAAAATCGTTAGGTCTAATACTTTGCTGCTGCAAGCATCAGTCCACATATTATATTCAAACTTGCTTGGGGGTACTACTGTTGTGCAGAAACCAGTCCATATTTCATAAGCAAAATTGTTTCAGCTAATACTGTTGCGCAGGCACCAGGCCACATTTCATAATCAGGATCATTTGGGCTAAAAATGTGCTGCAGGCACCAGTCCACATTTCATATTCAAAATTGTTTGTGCTAATGCCATGGTGCAGGCACCAGTCCACATTTCATGCTCAAAATTGTTTGGGCTAATACTGTGGTGCAGGCACCAGTCAATATTTCATAATCAAAATGGATTCAGCTAATACTCTGGTGCAGGCACCAAGTCACA
Organism: Dendrobates tinctorius; assembly: GCF_039654945.1. NCBI lineage: Eukaryota > Metazoa > Chordata > Amphibia > Anura > Dendrobatidae > Dendrobates > Dendrobates tinctorius. The sequence continues at coordinate 3,345,545 of NW_027361827.1, read as the reverse complement.
TTTCAAAATCAAAATCATTTTGGCTAATACTGTGGAGCATATTATACAAAAAAGTTGCCCTCTATCGTGCTAAAGCATGTCAATGTGAATTATATAAAACATGAATATGGCTTCTGAATACTAGAAACAAATGAGACGCTCTGCACACAACTTGGCCAAGTTATGTCTGCCCATCAACCAATGTCGTCAAGGCGGTCTCATTAAAAACTGATGAGTCCATATCCAATGTGAATACATCTCTTAGGCTGATGTCTGAATTCCTGGGTGAATATGGACTCCTCTCTCAGCAAGGCCTGCATTTATGGGTAGGTAGGAAGCTGCTGTAATTAAAGTCACCACATGTTGAAAGGTGGAGTGCTCAGTCAGAGAGCTAACATAGAAATAACAAAAAACTGACTAGCACATCCAAGCTAGTGTGAATAGGTGCTAACAGGAGCAGCTACCTCCATGTATAATATACAAAAAAGTTGCACTCTATCGTGGTAAAGTATGTCAATGTGAAATTTCATGAAATATGAATAGCTATACAGCTTCTGAATACTAGAAAAAAATTAGAGGCTTTGCACACAATTTGGCCAAGTTATGTCTGCCCATCAACCAACGTCAAGGTGTAGAAACAGTATAATAGGCCTCTGACACACCTTCCACCACAGGCAACACACTAGATGGAGCCCCAACTTGAAGTCTCCACATTTCAAAAAATTGTTTGTAACATCAGCAGCAGTAGTAACAGCAGGCAGAGAAGACACCACAAAGATCGCACAGACTGCAATAACACGGGATCAATGCATGACATTAAAAACGACACCATCGCCTAATCTGCCCAGTCTGCGACTGGGGTGCAAAGTCATTGGCGATTCATGACTTCATTTTGATGAAAGCTAGCCAGTCTACATTTTCAGGGGACAGCCGACTGTGCTTATCCGTCAGGACACCACCAGCAGCGCTGAAGACACTTTCTGAGAGAAAGTTGACTGCCAAGCATGACAAAGCCTCCAATGCATTACAGGTGAGCTCAGGCCACTTTTCTATTTTTGAAGACCAACATGCGAAAGGGTCCAAACCCCCCTAATGGCATTGATATTGAGCTCCAGATATTCCTTCACCATCCTCTCCAGTAGTTCACAATATGTCAGACAGTACTCTATTCTGCTGGTGCACGGTCTGATCTAAAAAATGTGTGAAATGACTCAGAGAAATTGCTTATGCCACTTACGCTGCTGCTGCTAATGTTTTTGCAATTATGCCTTGACGTTCCTAGGGTTGGACGTCTAGAACTGGGATGCACACTGTGGGGCTCACTGCTGTCTTGGGGAAAACAGCTCTTAATATTGTCTACAAGCAGGTTTTGATACTCCAGCATGCGTGCATCCCTTTCCAGGGGGGTAGCATCTGGCTAAATTTACTCTTGTACCATGGATCTAACAGAGTGGCAACCCAGTAGTCAGCACTATTTCTAACCCTAAGAATACCGGCATCATGTTGAAGATAGTGGAGGAAAAAGGCGCTCATGTGTCAGGCACTGCGCTTGCTTCCTCCTACCCCTCCTGCCAATCACGGACAACAAAAAGGGGATCATTATCCTCTTTATCTTTTGACTGTTGCATGTCCATCACCTCATCCTCCTCCATTCTTTCCTAGGCTTCTGCACCTTCACTAACAGTTTGTCTGGTACTATGAGCCTCCCTCAATCGCTGTAAACCACCCTTCTTCATCCTCCTCTGCTTCCACCTCTTCCTCTGGGACCACCACCTCTTCACGCAGACTATTCAAAGTGTGCTCCAGCATGTAGATGACTGTAATAGTGATGCTGATGACAGCATCGTCAGTGCTAGCCAACTTAGTAGACATTTCAAAACTGTGCAAAAGGGTGCAGAGATCCTACACTTGAGCCCACTCTGCAAGCGTGATTTTCACCATGTCCGAGCTGCGTTGGCCCAGGCTATGCAAAGGAACATACTGCACTAGGGCTCGCACCTGCTGCCACAGTCGTTGCAACATGTGCAGAGTGTAATTCCACTGTGCTGGAACATTGCAAATCAAACTGTTAACAGGTAGGCTGAAAGACCTCTGTAGCAAGGAAAATCAATGAATGTGGGGTGTGAACGTCAGAAGTGAGCACACAGTGACCGTGTTTTCTGTAGCAACGTATCCAGGCCAGGATAGTAGTTGAGAAATTGCGGTACCACCAGGTTTAGGACGTGAACCATACAAGGCACTTGTGTGAGGTTGCCCCTGCGAAGAGCCACCACCATGTAAGCACCGCTATTGCCCCTCACATTGGAGGAACTGTCACATACAGAGGTTTGTCCCGCAAGCCTTGGGGTTTAAATACTTGTAGAGCTCACCCCGTGACTGCCTGTCCCCACAGCCACCAAAGTCACCCACTGCCCAGTTAGTGAGATGTAATGCCCCTTCCCATGCTTGCTCATCCATGTGTCAGTAGTGAAGTACACTCTGTCAAAGATTTTTTCAGTGAACGGGTGATGTTGGCAACATATTGGTGTAGCGCAGGCACAGCTTTCTTAGAGAAGTAATGGCGACTGAGCAGGTGGCATGGCAGCATTTTCATGGCCAACAGATTGGAGATGGTGGAGTTCAAGCTCTTAGCTTTGGCATGTATAGTAGGAAATATTCTATTACATGAACACAACTGTGTGGCCGAGGGCTGGCTGCTGTGCTAAGAGAGGATGGAGTATAGAGGACAGGACAAACTGCTGGACTGTGAGTAAGGTGCAGGCAGAGATGTTATGGTGGTTAACGTCTAGTGACGAGGGTCTGGATTCTGCTAGGACACTACTTCATGCTGCCCCGGCTCCAACATGAAAAAATTGTGGGCATTGGTGCAGATGCATTCCTCCTCCGGATTCTGTGATTCTTTGGAGCAGACCACTGATACTTATGGAATACAATGTGTAAACTGCTCTGCAGAATGGCCCATCTGTGGTTCCTAACAGTCGGCTGAGCGTTTGAAAATGTTTGAAGAAGGGGAAACAAGGGTGATTGGGGTGCCACCTCTGAGAATTGTACTGTGTGACATGTTAAGGTGGAGGAAGAGAAGGAGAGGTTACTTGATGCAGCGCTTGCCATCCACTGTAGCACATGCTCTTTATGAGCCTCATCTACAAGACATATAGCTTTGTAGTTGCCAAAAAAAGGGAGTCGAGTAGCGCGTCCAGTAACAGATGTTGTCAGTGGTCTTTGGATAGGACAAGACAGTGATTGTTCAGTTGAGCTTTCATTAACATTAATACCTAACCCACATACATGTCGAACACCAAGCCTATTCCACCATGACCTCACTTTTTCCCACTCATGTTGTCATCTAAGTTTTGCCAGAAAACATCTTGATGATCTCCAAGACTTTTGAGAAAATACTCTGTGAACTGGTTAAACAAAATTTTTTGGAAGGTGTGTGTCTCATTACATCTGGAATAGAAGTAACCCAGCGTTTCAGCAAAGGAACATCATACCAACAGTAAAATATGGTGGTGGTAGTGTGATGATCTTGGGATGTTCTGCTGCTTCATGACGTGGAAGACTTGCTGTGGTAAATGGAACCATGAATTCTGCTGTCTACCCAAAAAACCTGAAGGAGAATGTCTAGCCATCTGTTTGTGACCTCAAGCTGAAGTTCACTTGGGTTGTGCAGCAGGACAATGATCCAAAACACACCAGCAAGTCCACCTCTAAATGGCCTAAGAAAAACAAAATGAAGAAAGTTGCATTGCCTAGACAAAGTCCTGACTTTACTCTGATTGAGAAGCTGCAACCTTAAAATGGTGGTTCATGCCCAGAAACCTTCCAATGTGGCTGAATCACAGCAATTTAGCAAATATGAGTGAGCCACTATTCCTCCAGAGCGCTGTAAAAGACTCATTCCGAGTTACCGCAAATGATTGCATTTGTTGCTGCTAAGGGTGGCCCAACCAGTTATTAGGTTTTGGGTGCAATCTCTTTTTCACACAGGGCCCTATATGTTTGGATTAATTTTTCCCTTAATAATTAAGACCTTAATTTAAAAACTGCATTTTGTGTTTATTTGTGTTATCTTTGTATAATATTTAAATTTGTTTTATATTGAAGTGTGACAAGCTTGTAAAAGAATAAGAAATCAGGAAGGGGCAAACACTTTTCCACACCACTGTATATATATTTAAATACATATATACAGTATATATATATATATTGTGAGAATCATGTGGGAATAGTGGATGAGGGCAGGTATATCTCGCCCAGATTCCTTTCCTATGTGGCCTAGTCTGGTCAGTATCGCACCTGCTTGCTAATGAATAATGGGAGGTGGATATAAAAGGATGCCAGGTGGTTGTGTGAGTGTCTCAGCCTGGGAACACAGAGAGCCTGTCTGTGTGAGAGACACACGTGAGTGGAAGCAGTGCCCACTGCAACTTTGGTTTGGCTGGACGGGAGAAGCCCGCCAGTTGGTAGTTAGGTTGTACTTTGTTTAGTTAGTGCCGGACAGGCAAGGATTTGTTTTATGTTTTATTTCTTTATGCACTGCTTTCACCATTAATAAACCTGACCCAGTGTCAGTTATACCCGAATCCCAGCTTTGCGCCTGAGTTTCATGCTGAATGCACGTGACCTTTGACCCCAGCAAAGGCGATCCCGGAGTGTTTTATCACAATATATATATATATATATATATATATATATATGTGTGTGTGTGTGTGTGTGTGTGTGTGTGAAAATATAAAACATATAATATAAAGGAAATATTAAATACTGATGCATGTTTTGTGCATCGCATTATATAAACACTTGTTTAGGTTGTCATGCTTGCATAGTACAGGACAGTGCCATAAAGTATTTCACAACAATTTAGAATTTCTTTCTAGGTCTACTATGGTTTAATTCCTATTAAACCCTTGATAGGTTACTGGATTTATGACACAACATGGAGTGTACAACCCACTGAGTGTAATTACAGTTCTCTACTAATGCACACTGTGTTCAGTTATACATTTCCATTTGAACATATCTTTGATAATCGTCCAGGTATATTTTGTATGGAAAATTGCAAAGAAAAGTTCTTAATGGTGATAACAAAAATGCATTTGCAAGGCCACTAAGTCGCATGTATACAATGTTTATAGTTAGTATTATCTGAGAAATTTACAACATATTCTGAATTTGTAGATTACTTTATATTAAAATACAAGAAGAGTAACAAGAGAGCATATAAATGACACATAGTAGAGAAAAAATGTATATTTAACTCATTAACAACCGTAAATATGCCTTTATAAGGCAGTCATAAAGTGACCTTAATTTTCAGCATGTCGGCTGTATAATGATGTTATTTAGCACCAATCATCACCAATTAATCCCATAGCTGCCACTGTCAATCGAGAAAATGGCATGTAGATGGTTGAGAGAGACTCTGTGACTCTATCAAAACCTCATTATTGCAAAAGCAGGTTCCAATAGTTGCCATGACATACGGAAGCCAAATAAAGGGTAGGACAGCCCCAGTTACCCCCTGTCATAAGCAGGGAACAACAAGTTCTATCAATGTGAAACTGACAGATATCATGCACTGCAGTACATGAGTATTGCAGTGCATGAGATCAGCAAACAAACTTCAAAATATTCAAGCCCCTCAGTGGAGATAAGTAAAAATTAGAGTTGAGCGAAACGGGTGGAAAAAATTGAAAAGTCGCCGACTTTCGCCAAAGTCGGGTTTCATGAAACGAAACCCGACCTTAGTGTGAGGTCGGCTATGAGGTCGGCAACCATCGCTCCAAAGTCGCGTTTCAAAAGATGCTTGAGCGCCCTTTTTGCAGCCAATCAGGAAGAACGGACACTATGGGCAACGTGATGACATAGGCAGCGGTCACCATCATCTTGGAGAAGGGCATGCAAGTGATTGGCTTGCTTTGTGGGGCGTCACAGGGGGTATAAAAGGGCGGGGACGCCGACCACCATGTTACTCATGCTGATCTCAGAATAGGGAGAGCTGCTGCTGATTCTGTAGGAAGAGTCTTAGGCAGGGAAGAAGATACCAAAAACTGATTCTGCTGCTAGCGATTTTGCCTGTACAACACACCAGTCACTGTGCAGTGCAAGGGGAGGGTATATTTTGGTGCATCAGCTCTGTTGGTTATTAGGCTGCCTTTTAAGGCTACCTGGTAGCTGCATTGCTGTGTGCCCACTGCTGAGCAACTGCTTTTTTTCAAAGCAATCCAGATTTTATTGTTTTGTCCTTGTGAGTTACTGAGCGTTCATTTTTCACACACCGTACAGTGGTGTACGCTCCTCTCTCAGAACCGTGTAACGGCTGTTTTCACGGCCACAGTGAAACTATCTGTGTGTGACTCTGTAAGGATAAGTCGAGGAGTTGTTCCGCTCTTACAGACCTCCACCTTATAGTTTTGTCTGGTTTTCAAACAGTTTAGTATATTTGCTGTTTGATTACATTCAAAACTATAGGGAGACAGCGTGTGTCAGTCCGTATACTAAAACACGGAGCTTGACAATTTTACATAAACTGGACAACGGTGTACGTGCACGCTCCTCTCTCAGTACCGTGTAATGGCTGTTATCACAGCCACAGTGAGGCTATCTATGTGTGACTCTGTAAGGATAAGTCGAGGAGTTGTTCCGTTCTTACAGACCTCCACCTTATAGTTTTGTCAGGTTTTCAAACAGTTTAGTATATTTGCTGTTTGATTACATTCAAAACTATAGAGAGACAGCGTGTGTCAGTCCGTATACTAAAACACGGAGCTTGACAATTTTACATACATTGGACAGCGGACAGCGGCGTACATGCAGGCTCCTCTCTCAGTACCGTGTAACAGCTGTTATCATGGCCACAGTGAAGCTATCTGTGTGTGACTCTGTAAGGATATGTCGAGGAGTTGCTCCGTTCTTACAGACCTCCACCTTATAGTTTTGTCAGGTTTTCAAACAGTTTAGTATATTTGCTGTTTGATTACATTCAAAACTATAGAGAGACAGCGTGTGTCAGTCCATATACTAAAACACGGAGCTTGACAATTTTACATACACCGTACAGCGGTGTACGTGCACGCTCCTCTCTCAGTCCCGTTTAACGGCTGTTATCACGGCCACAGTGAAGCTATCTATGTGTGACTCTGTAAGGATAAGTAGAGGAGTTATTCCGTTCTTACAGACCTCCACCTTATAGTTTTGTCAGGTTTTCAAACAGTTTAGTATATTTGCTGTTTGATTACATTCAAAACTATAGAGAGACAGCGTGTGTCAGTCCATATACTAAAACACGGAGCTTGACAATTTTACATACACTGGACAGCAGTGTACGTGCAAGATCCTCTCTCAGTACCGTGTAATGATTGTTATCACGGCCACAGTGAAGCTGTGTGTGACTCTGTAAGGATAAGTCGAGGAGTTGTTCCATTCTTACAGACCTACACTGTAGGGAGATTACAGTTCTGTCCAATTCTATATACACCTTGTAGTTTGTCATACACTAGGCAATTTCTGACGGTCACATTGCGGAGTTAAATAAACAGGGCCTGACTGAATCCCACAGTGTCCTGAAGTGTAGAGACATTCCAATTCTTTTGTCATACACTAGGCAATTTCTGCCGGTCACATTGTGGAGTTAACCCCTTCATGACCAAGCCTATTTTGACCTTAATGACCAGGCCATTTTTTGCAATTCTGACAAGTGTCCCTTTATGAGGTAATAACTCAGGAACGCTTCAACGGATCCTAGCGATTCTGAGATTGTTTTTTCCTGACATATTGGGCTTCATGTTAGTGGTAAATTTAGGTCAATAATTTTTGCGTTTATTTGTGAAAAAATTAGAAAATTGGCGAAAATTTAGAAAATTTTGCAATTTTCAAATTTTGAATTTTTTTTCTGTTAAACCAGAGAGTTATGTGACACAAAATAGTTACTAAATAACATTTCCCTTATGTCTACTTTACATCAGCACAATTTTGGAGACAAAATATTTTTTTGTTAGGAAATTATAAGGGTTAAAAGTTGACCAGCGATTTCTCATTTTTACAATAAAATTTACAAAACCATTTTTTTAGGGACCACTTCACATTTGAAGTCACTTTGAGGGGTCTATAATGGCAGAAAATACCCAAAAGTGACACCATTCTAAAAACTGCACCCCTCAAGCTACTCAAAACTACATTCAAGAAGATTATTAACCCTTCAGGTGTTTCACAGGAACTAAAGCAACGTGGAAAGAAAAAATGGACATTTTAATTTTTCCAACAAAAATTTTCTTTTAGCATCAATTTTTTCATTTTCACATGGGCAACAGGATAAAATGGATCCTAAAATTTGTTGGGCAATTTCTCCTGAGTTCACCGATACCTCATATGTGGTCATAAACCACTGTTTGGGCGCACGGCAGGGCTCAGAAGGGAAGGAGTACCATTTGACTTTTTCAATGGAAAATATGCTGGAATATTTAGCAGTTGCCATGTCACGTTTGGAGAACCCCTGTGTGCATAAACATTGGAGCTCCTCCACAAGTGACCCCATTTTGGAAACTAGACCCCCCAAGGAACTTATCTAGATGCATAGTGATCACTTTGAACCCCCAGGTACTTCACAAATTGATCTGTAAAAAAAAAAAGTACTTTTTTTCACAAAAATTTTCTTTTAGCCTCAGTTTTTTCATTTTCACATGGGCAACAGGATAAAATGGATCCTAAAATTTGTTAAAAAATTTCTCCTGAGTACACCGATACCTCATATGTGGTCATAAACCACTGTTTTAGCGCACGGCAGGGTCCGGAAGGGAAGGAGCATCATTTGACTTTTTGAATGGAAAATTAGCTCCAATCGTTATCGGACACCATGTCGCGTTTGGAGAGCCCTTGTGTACCTAAACATTGGAGCTTCCCCACAAGTAACCCCATTTTGGAAAGTAGACCCCCTAAGGAACTTATCTAGATGTGTAGTGAGCACTTTGAACCCCCAAGTGCTTCACAAAAGTTTATAACACAGAGCAGTGAAAATAAAAAATTTTTTTTGTTCCTCTAAAATGATTTTTAGCATGCTATTTTTAATTTTCACAAGGCTAACAGGAGAAATTGGACCACAAAAGTTGTTGTCCAGTTTGTCCTGAGTACGCTGGTACCCCATATGTGGGGGGAACCACTGTTTGGGCACACAGCAGGGCTCAGAAGGGAAGGAGCGCCATTTGACTTTTTGAAATACAAATTACTTCTAATCGCTATCGGACACCATATCATGTTTGGAGAGCCCCTGTGTGCCTAAACAATGGAGCTCCCCCACAAATGACCCCATTTTGGAAATTAGACCCCCTAAGGAACTTATCTAGATGCATAGGGAGCACTTTGAACCCCCAAGTGCTTCACAAAAGTTTATAACGCAGAGCCATGAAAATAAAAAATATTTTTTTTCCTCAAAAAATTATTTTTCAGTGCGCAATTTTTTATTTTCACAAGGGTACAAGCATAAATTAGACCCCAAAAGTTGTTGTCCAGTTTGTCCTGAGTATGCTGGTACCCCATATGTGGGTGGGGACCACTGTTAGGGTACACGTTGGGGCTCAGAAGGGAAGTAGTGACATTATGAAATGCTGACTTTGATGGAATGGTCTGCGGGCATCATGTAACATTTGCAGAGCCCCTGATGTACCTAAACTGTGGAACCCCCCACAAGTGATCCCATTTTAGAAACTAGACCCCCCCAAGGAACTTATCTAGATGTGTGGTGAGCACCTTGAACCCCCAAGCGCTTCACAGAAGTTTATAACGCAGAGCCGTGAAAATAAAATATAATTTTTTTTCCTCAAAAAAAAGAATTTCAGCCAGCAATTTTTTATTTTCACAGGGGTAGCAGGATATATTGGACCGCAAAAGTTGTTGTACAGTTTGTCCTGAGTACGCTGGTGCCCCATATATGGGGGGAGCCATTGTTTGGGCACACATAAGGGCTCGGAATGGAAGTAGTGACGTTTTGAAATACAGACTTTGATGGAATGGTCTGCGGTCATCGTTACGTTTGCAGAGCCCCTGATGTGCCTAAACAATAGAAACCCCCCACAAGTGACCCCATTTTGGAAACTAGACCTCCCAAGGAACTTATCTAGATGCCTGGTGAGCACTTTGAACCCCCTAGTGCTTCACAGAAGTTTATAACGCAGAGACGTGAAAATAAAAAAAAAAAATTTCCACAAAAATATTTTTTTAGCCCCCAATTTTTTATTTTCCCAAGGGTACCAGGAGAAATTAGACCCCCAAAGTTGTTGTGCAATTTTTCCTGAGTATGCTGATACCTCATATGTTGGGGTAAACCACTGTTTGGGCACACGTCGGGGCTTGGAAGGGAGGGAGCACCATTTAACTTTTTGAACGCAAAATTGGCTGGAATCAATGGTTGCACCATGTCGTGTTTGGAGACCCCCTGATGTGCCTAAACAGTGGAAACCCCTCAATTCTAACTTCAACCCTAACCCCAACACACCCCTAACCACAGCCCTAACCCGAATCCCAACCCTAACCCCAACACACCCCTAACCCTAATCCCAACCCTAACCATAACCCTATCCACAAGCCTAACCCTAATTCCAACCCTAACCCTAATTCCAACCCTAACCCTAATTCTAACCCTAATTACAACCCTAACCCTAATTCCAACCCTAACCCTAACCCTCTTTCCAACCCTAACCCTAACCCTCTTTCCAACCCTAACCCTAACCCTCTTTCCAACCCTAACCCTCTTTCCAACCCTAACCCTCTTTCCAACACTAACGCTAACCCTCTTTCCAACCCTAACCCTCTTTCCAACCCTAACCCTAACCCTCATTCCAACCCTAACCTAATGGAAAAATAAAAAGAATTTCTTTATTTTATTAGTTGATCCTGCCTATGGGGGTGATAAATGGGGGGTTTATTTACATTTCATTCTATTTTGATCACTGTGAAAGTGATCAAAATGAATGAATGGAAATTGGAGCCGGCGGGCGCACTGCGCATGCGCCCGCCATTTTCCAATATGGCGGCGCCCATGGTCCGGGACCGCGGGACACCGGGAGCCATAACAGCACTCGGTGAGTACCGGGAGGTGGGAGGGGGGTAATCGGAAGCCGGGGGAGCGGAGGGAAGGCGGGGAGGAGATGATGACAGCGGCGGCATATCGCCGCTGTCATTCAGCGGCGGGGGCAAATCGCCCCCGTTAACGGGTGTGGGGGGGGTCGGATCGCTGTCACCAGCCATGTCGGATGCTACAGCAGCATCGGACATGGCTGGATTGTAATATTTCATCAATTTTCATTGATGAAATATTACCATCGCTCTGATTGGCTGTTTCACTTTTAACAGCCAATCAGAGCAATCGTAGGCACGTGGGGGCGAAGCCATGCCCCCTATGCTGAAGAACAAAGTCCCCTGTATCTGCGGGTTGGGTGACCTTTCAGTGACCTAGGTCACCCGACTCGCAGGGTCACTGGTCAGATTTGCACCAGTTTTCATGACGCCTATGTGGCATCATTGGTCGTGAAGGGGTTAAATAAACAGGGCCTGATTGAATCCCACAGTGTCCTGAAGTGTAGAGACATTCCAATTCTGCACAGTCCTCTATACACCTTTCTGACAGCATAGAGAATCTGCCTGTCATATTGCGGTGTTAAATAAACAGGGCCTGACTGAATCCCACAGTGTCCTGAAGTGTAGAGACATTCCAATTCTCCACAGTCCTCTATACACCCTTCTAACAGCATAGAGAATCTGCCTGTCATATTGCGGTGTTAAATAAACAGGGCCTGACTGAATCCCACAGTGTCCTGAAGTGTAGAGACATTCCAATTCTACACAGTCCTCTATACACCTTTCTAACAGCATAGAGAATCTGCCTGTCATATTGCGGTGTTAAATAAACAGGGCTTGATTGAATCCTACAGTGTCCTGAAGTGTAGAGACATTCAAGTTCTACACAGTCCTCTATACACCTTTCTAACAGCATAGAGAATCTGCCTGTCATATTGCAGTGTTAAATAAACAGGGCCTGACTGAATCCCACAGTGTCCTGAAGTGTAGAGACATTCCAATTCTACACAGTCCTCTATAAACCTTTCTAACAGCATAGAGAATCTGCCTGTCATATTGCGGTGTTAAATAAACAGGGCCTGACTGAATCCCACAGTGTCCTGAAGTGTAGAGACATTCCAATTCTACACAGTCCTCTATACACCCTTCTAACAGCATAGAGAATCTGCCTGTCATATTGCGGTGTTAAATAAACAGGGCCTGACTGAATCCCACAGTGTCCTGAAGTGTAGAGACATTCCAATTCTACACAGTCCTCTATACACCTTTCTAACAGCATAGAGAATCTGCCTGTCATATTGCGGTGTTAAATAAACAGGGCCTGACTGAATCCCACAGTGTCCTGAAGTGTAGAGACATTCCAATTCTCCACAGTCCTCTATACACCCTTCTAACAGCATAGAGAATCTGCCTGTCATATTGCGGTGTTAAATAAACAGGGCCTGACTGAATCCCACAGTGTCCTGAAGTGTAGAGACATTCCAATTCTACACAGTCCTCTATACACCCTTCTAGCAGCATAGAGAATCTGCCTGTCATATTGCGGTGTTAAATAAACAGGGCCTGACTGAATCCCACAGTGTCCTGAAGTGTAGAGACATTCCAATTCTACACAGTCCTCTATACACCCTTCTAGCAGCATAGAGAATCTGCCTGTCATATTGCGGTGTTAAATAAACAGGGCCTGACTGAATCCCAGAGTGTCCTGAAGTGTAGAGACATTCCAATTCTCCCCAGTACTATATACACCTTGTACCTTGTTTTACAGTACCAGAGAGTTGGTGTAAATTTGGGTAAATTTTTCCAAAAAATGAGGAAGTGTGGTGGAAGAGTCCGTGGAAGTGGGCGGGGGTTGGCAGCTGGTAATGATGGTGTTGGTGTTGGTGGTGGATCTGCAAAAATGGCAAAAGCAAAATAGCACCTAATACTGGAGGTGTTGAGGCTGCGTCATCGTCTGGCTCCACAAGGCCTCGAAGGCTCCCTTTTCTGGGAGTAGGTAAACCGCTTCTAAAGCCGTAGCTTCAAGAACAAGTTTTGGCTTACATTGCTGACTCAGCCTCCAGCTCTATCGCCTCCTCTTCTGAAGTTTTAAAAAATAAAAGCACTGAGTCGTCATTGGAGGCTCATGGTCATGAACCACACCTTTCCTTGTGTCCTTCACCCCTACTAAAATTGAAGGATGCGGTAGGCCACACTACAGATTACTCAATGGAGCTGTTTTCACATACCATGCCTGGGTTATCAAGTCAAATCGTGAATTACCCAGGCCAAGATGAATCTGACATGGAGTGCACTGATGCACAGCCACTGCTAGATTTATCTGCTGGTACATTCACTCAGAGCACTACATTGTCCTTGCAGTGTACTGAGCCAGAATCTGACCCTGATGAAACTCAGTTGCCCCCTCCTGCATACTATACCACCATACACGGTGACACAGAGGAAGGTGCACATGACATTGAAGAGGAGGTGATGGATGACCCAGTTGTTGACCCAGATTAGCATCCATTTGGGGTAGAGTGTGCCGCTGCCAATAGCTCAGAAGAGGAGGAGGAGCATCCGCAGCGGGCATCTACATCGCAACAGTTGTTATCTGGCAGGCCCGGAGCAGTCCAAAAACGGGTTACAAAAACCCCAAAAATTGCAGGACAGCTTGGCCAGACGGTCAAAAAAGCACAGCGTGCAAGGCCTAGTTGGAAGAGTGCAGTTTGGCACTTTTTTGAACAAAATCCTAATGATCAGGCAAAGGTAATCTGTAAGAAGTGCGCAAAGACCTTTATCCGAGGGAAAAATCTGAGAAATTTGAATACCAGTTGCATGCTAAGACATTTAACCACCATGCACTTGCAAGCGTGGATGGACTACCAAAACTCACGTACCACCTATACTACTGCTCCCAAAGAAGGTAGTCAGCAACGCAAAATTGTTTCCCCCACTGTAAGTCCACCACCAGCAGCAAATGTTGAGTTGTCGTCGCAAGGGCAAATCATTCAGGGAATGACACTGTTATTGCAACGAAAGACTGAATCTAGGCCATCAGAAGGAACACCAACTCCGTCACCATCATCAACCCTCTCTCAGTCCGCCATGTCCACCGCTACTTCCACCATATCCAGCTCTCAAGTCCAGCTCACCCTACCAGAGACTATGAGTAGGACAAAAAAGTACTCATCCTCTCATCCGCATACACTGGCTTTGAACACTCACATTGACAAACTAATCTCGTCAGAGATGATGCCCTATCGGTTGGTTGAAAGCGCAGCTTTCCGCGAACTAATGGCCTACGCAGTTCCACGCTATGAACTACCCAGTAGCCACTTCTTTTCTCGCAAAGCCATCCCAGCCCTCCACCTTCATGTGAAAGACCGCATTGTCCATGCACTCAAGCTGTCAGTGAGTGGAAAGGTGCACCTCAGAACTGATGCATGGTCCAGTAGGCATGGCCAGGGCCGTTACATGTCCATCACTGCGCACTGGGTTAATGTGGTGGATGCAGGGTCCACAGGGGTCAGCGGTGGTGGCACAGTGCTGCCTAGCCCACGGTATAGGAAACAGTTGGCTGTAGGCGTTCGACCCTCCTCCTCCTCCAGAAGTGAAAGCTGGTCCACAGAGCGCAGTCGCACGAGCACTGCATCCGCAGTTGACAGTGTTGCAAACAAGGTGTCCCCCTATCGATCAGCTAATGGAAAGCGTCAGCAGGCTGTGTTGCAGATGATGTGTTTGGGCGACAGAAACACTGCAGAGGTACTGGCCGACTACTTTCAGCGACAAACTGAGTCATGGCTGGGCAGTCTACATCTTGAGGCAGGCAAGGTAGTGTTAACGGCCGGTATTTTGTGGCAGGCATAGCCCTTTCAAAACTCAGACACATACCTTGCTTTGCTCACACCTTGAACCTGGTGGTGCATTGCTTCCTCACTAATTATCCGGATTTAACAGGCCTGCTCCTTAAGGTTCAAAGACTGTGCTCGCACATCCGCAGGTTGCCGGTACACTCCAGTCGTATACAGAAGCTGCAGCGATTGCTCCACCTTCCCAAGCACTGCCTAATTATCGACATTGCAACAAAGTGGAACTCCTCCCTGCACATGGTTGAGCGGCTGAGCGAGCAAAGGCAGGCCGTAATGCATTTGTGGGAGGATACACAGGCAGGCACTTTGAGGGCAGACATGGAGTTGACAGGTGTGCAGTGGTCGAAGCTGAAAGACCTCTGTAAAGTCCTTCAGTGTTTTGAGGAATGTACACGGCTGGTAAGCGCAGACGAAGCCATCATAAGCATGAGCGTCTGCTCATGCAAACTTTGACGCACATTAAGGAGCAGGCGTCTGCAGCTGAGGTTGATGAGGAGGAAGAGGAGGAGGGAAGCCATGATGACAGTCAGCCATTGTCTGGTCAGGGAACTGTCGTGGACGAGGTGGAGGAAGAAGAGGAAGAGGAGGAGGATGATGATGGAGATGATTATTTAGGGGAGGAGGCTGCTTCTCGTGGGGCAAGAGAAAATGTTGGCTTTGCAAGGTGTGGAACAGGGTTTGTGCGTGACTGGAGGGATATGGATTTGCCAGAAAATGCTCCTCCATCCAGCACTCGCAGTGCATCATTGACACCGGGAACATTGGCCCACATGTCAGATTATGCCTTGCAGATCCTAAAAAGGGACCCCCGCATTGCCAAAATGATGAACGATGATGACTACTGGTTGGCCAGCATCCTGGATCGACGCTATAAAGGCAAAATCCAAAACATCATGCCACAGGAGAACCTTGACCTAATATTGGCTAACAAACAAGCTACTCTGGTAAACCGGTTGGTTGAGGCATTCCCAGCACACAGCAGCGGTGATGGTTCTCACACGAGCCGTAGGGGCCGGGGGCAACTTGGAAGCGGTGTTGGTGGTGGACACATCAGAAGTGGCGTTGGAGACAGGGGTTTCATGACCATGTTGTGGACTAATTTTTCAAGTCCCGCTCACACGACTGGTAATACTGCATCGATTGAAAGTGACAGGAGACAGCACTTGTCAAGTATGGTTGCAAACTACTTTTCCTCCCATATCGATGTTCTCCCTCACAGGTCATTCCCATTTGACTATTGGGCAGCTAAACTGGACACTGGCCTGAATTGGCACAATATGCCTTACAGGAGCTCGCATGCCCAGCTGCAAGTGTGCTATCGGAAAGAGTCTTCAGTGCTGCTGGATCAATACTGACAGAAAAAAGGACCCGTCTGTCGACCCAAAATGTGGATGATCTAACCTTCATTAAAATGAACCATGCATGGGTTTCCAAGGATTTTGTCCCACCTTACCCTGATGACACATAAGTTACCAGAAAAATTGTTTTCTTTGGTCCACCTGTTCCTGGGACTTGACCAATTTCGCCTTTAGCAGCAGGTGAATGTCCCACATCAACATATGCCATTTTGTAAACCTCCCTAACTGGGCTGCCTCCTCCCCCCAATGGCTGGGGTCACCACCGAGCGCACGCAACCGTGCGAGTGCCATTCCCCTGGACAAGTGGGTGGGCCGACTCGTGGGCGCGGGCACTGGCACAGGGTCCCTCATAGTGCAATCAAGTGTCTCTGACGGTGGTGGTGCACACCCGCCATCAGACACACCGCTGTACTATGAGGGGCCCAGTGCCAGTGCCGACGCCCACGAGTGGGCCCCCCTTGCTTGGGCGGGGCCCCAGCATTTGCAATGTTTACCTCTCCCTGCTCCTCCGCTGTGTAGTCTGGGCTGTCAAATCCATCACTGGGATTGGCACTTCAAATTTGGTGAACTGATAGAAGATGATGGTTAAGACGTAGCTATGCCCTGTCCCGCTGGCCGGGATCCAGCTTCAGATGATCAATGGCTTCCATTTCTTATGGACGTCGACTCACAATGAGATGCAGTGGTGGTTTCTCATCAGCTTTAACAGTTTTCCTACCCACAGACGTGTGACATTCCAGCGCACATTTTTAAATGTGCCCTCCCTCTCATGCCAATCCAATTGAATCGCCTACAGCCTGGGGCTTCTGTGTTTTGCACTCAAAGTTACGTGACAGATCATGATAGGCAGTGAGCACCATGTTTACATCTCTCCCTGTGATCAAAATCGGATGGATATGAGTAACGGCGATGGGATCAATGGTACTGCGATACAGCAACACTTTCTTCACAAAGAAAGGTTTTTGCTGTGTCCACACACTAATTAATTGAGGGTCAGCATCGCCTCTGAGAATTGTGACGGAAGTTGTTCCCGTGAATAGTAATTAGTAGATTTCTGCAATCACTAGACTTTATGTAAATAATTGTATGCATCTAATTTCATATTGCAGAGAGTCTGGGCTGTCTTACTGAGACAGAAATATAAATGAAGATTTAAAAATACCACCAAAAGTGTATCATGGTGTACGCTTGAAATACATTTCCTTTTTTCTAGTTTTTAGATTGTTGTGTAATCCATGCAGAGAACACGGAGATTTTAAATGTTTAAACTATGCTCTATATACCTGCTATCCAGTGATAATGTACCTTATCTCAACTCTGTACAATCTGGTCTAATCCATACTGGGCCTGAGACCGTCTGAGCCTGCCTCCTGATCGATACACATAGGTTTTTAATGTGTAAACTATGCAACATATATACGTGTTATCTGGTGAAACTGTACCCTTTATCAACTTTCTCGAATCTTGTAGAATCCATACTGGGCCTGAGAACGGATGCAGAGCAGTTAAGCAAGCTACAGCACCTGTGGTTTGGACACGTAATGTTTAGCATTTTTTCTAGAATGGCGGTTAGGCCGAAATCAGGAATTGCTGTTGACCTGCACTTACTGGGAAATCATCGTTCACGGCGAATTATTGGAATCCCAGATCCCCATCACTAACGGTGTTCAGCGGGTTATCTACACCTGTAAGCGACAAAAGATGGTCCTTTCAGTGTAGTGCGCATGTAGACCCGGACATGGAAGGCCATGATAGCCCTGTTATTGCTCGATCGCGCGTGCCAGAGCCTTGCGTATCCCTCTAGTAAGCTTACGCGTACCGCATGGGCATGCCGGAGTTTCGTTCGTTAACGGAATAAAGCTGACAAATCGCTAGCACAACTGCAAACGGACATACCACACCACACACACACAATCGACAAAGCTTTCAATGTGTGCATCTTTTTGAGGTGGCATGGTTGTGGTTTCCTGGGTGGTGTCCAATTAAGCCGCAGGCTCCACTCCTGGTGGTGCCCTTTTGGACATTCCTTTAAGGTTCAGCTTTGCAATCATACTGCCCCCGGAAAGCAAACACTTTGGCTTCATGGACGCTGTTTGGAGGTTCATGGGAATAACGCCGCCCGATTGCCAGTTGCCATAATTTATTGGTGGGAAGTACGACGGTATATGATCGTGTTCGTTTTCAGATTTTGTTTTTTTGGGTTTGGTTTTTACATTTTTAGTCCAGACTTTCTTGACTTCATAAGGGCATGACAAGCCTAGATCTGTGTCTCCTCCACCTCCTCCTTTTACTCCTCCACCTCTTTTGTAAATGTAGTTGCCCTTTTCCATATGTTATTTTTGGCTTCTGAGCATTTTGTCAGCTTTGGGACACCTTTTAAGGTGTTTTGTAATTGTTTTGTATGTGTTAGCATGTGTTTGTGTTTGCCTGCCATTGTTTTCAGTGTGGTTCGATGAACATTCAACGAACTTGCCTCCTGTGCGATGAACCAAAACACTAGCTGGGTGGCTCAACACTACTCATGATATATAGACGTACATTGTTAATGTTTAAACTATGCTATATATACCTGCTATCTGATGATACTGTACACTTTGTCTACTTTTTATATTCTTGTCTAATCCATACTGAGCCTGGGAGTGTCTCTGTGTGACTGATGGAATATATATGGAGATTGACAATTATTCTTTGACTGAATAGAGCTGTACGCTTCTGATACAGTACCATATATGTGATGTTATTTTTATGTCTATTTTGTGCTAAATTTGGAAGTTTGGTGGAAGAGGCTGCGGACGTGGGCGTGGGGGGGCCAGCTGGTGCTGATGGTGGTGGTGCATCTGCTGGTAGTGGCAAAAGCACAATAGCAGCTAAGGCAGGAGGTGTTGAGCCTGCGTCATGTTCTGTCTACGGAACGCCTGGAAGGCTACCTTTTCTGGGAGTAGGTTAACCGTTTTTAAAGCCGGAGCATGAGGAACTGGTTTGGGCTTACATTGCCGAAACAGACTCCAGCAAATATGCCCTCCTCTTCTGTAGTTTCAAAAAAATGCAAGCACTGAGTCGTCAAGTGCTGGCTCCTGGTCAGGAAGAACCTCTTTCCTTGTCTCCTGCACCCCCACCCAAAAGTGAATGATGCAGCAGGCCACACTTCACATTAGTCCATGTAGCTCTTTCTATCATACCATGCATGGGTTATCCCCAGTCCAAGATGAATCTGACATGGAGTGTGGGTGGCCAGGCAGGGCAGTGGGGTTAATCGGTACCGAGACGGTGTCTCCCTGGGATGTGTCACAGTGGTGGTGACCCGTTCCGTGGCCCTGGGCGTCCATGCAAAGGGGTGAATTACGTTTAGAGGTGAATGATACGTGACGCCACCTGTGGTTTCTGAGTAGATTGACCAGCGCTGCAGTGGTGCTTCTCTGGGACAGAAGTTGTGGTGCAGCTAAGGTGTAGAAGCCTTGCACAGGTATGGCCATTGTCGCAGGGCACATGAAAGAGTTGGTAGATGGTGTGCAGTGCAGGATATAGCAGAGCCGTGCGCCAGGCGCAGGAGAAAGAGGACAGACACAGTCGTGCAGTTCCTTTACCTGTACTTGGTAAGTGCCATCCAGGACCCAGAGTACAGATGGAGAAGGAGTTGGTCAGCCTGGAAGCCAATTTGGAATTCTCTCTCTGCAGATAGGTAGTGTGGCCTCCGTTCTAGCGCTTATCTGAGGTAATCGCAGTGCTGAGTTCAATGAAGATACCCCTGTTGACTCTCTCTTGGAACTTTCTCGTATGGCAGGCAGCCGTAGCCTTTTCCTTCTGGCTCCCACACGTCGCTGCTGGGGCCTCCGAGCCTTAGTTGGGTACAGAGCATTTACAGCTGCTACTTCCTCCGGTTTCTACTGCAGGAACGTCAGTGTCCCTACAAACTCGGAGACCGGAATCCGGACCATGCGCTCAAGCTAGGAGTGAGCCTTAACTCTGCTCATCCTCCACTCCCCTTCTCACATCCACACACTTCCTCTTCCCTTCACAGACTGCCCTAACTTACCTCCTCCCGACCACAGACAGCAGCTCCTCAGCAGTCAGGTTCAGAGGTCTCTCTGCTGGCCTGGAGTGGGAAATGTGTTGTGTGTTGGTTTACCTGCTAGAGAGATCCTTCGTTGCTCCCAAGCATGACATCACACTCCCTAGGAGGAAGGTAATGCCACTGTGGCGACCGTACTCCTGGGGGCGCCACAAGTGCACTGAGGCCCAGCCACTGCTAGATGATTTTGCTGGTACATTGACCCAGACCACTACATTCCCCTCGCACTCTACACAGCCTGAATGTGACCCAGATGAAACTCAGGTTACCCTTCCCATATACTGTACCACCTTACACGGTGACAAAAAGGAAGATGCAACTGAAAGTGCAGGTTTGGCCCACCCGCCGTCAGACACACCGCCGTACTATGAGGGGCCCTGTGCCAGTGCCACCACCAACGAGTGGGCCCCCCCCTGCTTGCTCTGGATCACAGCACTTGCAAAGTTGAAATACTTACCTCTCCCTGCTCCACCGCCATGACGTCTTCCACGTTTCCTGACAGTGATATTCTGATCAGAGAGCGCAATGACATCACGTCTGTAAGCCCAGACTAATACAGGGATTCCCTAACGAGGAGACTTATTTGAGGAGACTTATTTAATTGTTTTCAATGTTGGGACAGCAATTTTTGGGGAGCACTATACTCTTGAGAATGATATATGGGGCCCACCATACACTGGAGCATTCCAAAGGTGGACATCAGACACTGGAGCAGCATTTACAGGGCCCATTATACACTAGAGCATTAGAAATGGGGCCCATTATATATAGAGCATTATTCGGGCCCATAAGACAGTGCAGCTTCATCCATGGGGACCAACATATACTGTAGCATTATGTGTAGCTCATCATATACTGTTTCAAACATTATATGGGACCAATGATTCTGTATGGTGAAATATATGGGCCTCATTACTCTGTATAGCGCACTATGCGGTGGCCATAATACTGTATGGAGTAAGATACTGTCCGTTTTTGGAGCTATTTGAGAATTTAAAATGGATGTCAGTCGTGAGATGTAAAAAGTGAAGTATTTTTCATTGTACTATACCGCTATTTCTCTGCCGTATCGGAGCATCATGAGTTGTGGTATGTGTTAAAGGGCCGCTCTTTGGCCCAGGGCACATGAAAACCTGGAGCCAGCCCTACCCCCCCCACAAATTTAGCGAAATAACCCCCATTTTTCAGTGCGTAACTAGTATTATGAAGTAAATTAAGGTTGAAAAGCTTCAGTAATAAGATTTGGTGTTTTTGGCATTCAAAAGGGGACTGTAGGTGTTTCCTGGCCTCCACTCCCTGCCGACTTTGCTTCCCCATTGACTTGCATTGGGTGTCGTGTTTCAGTCGGTCTTCGACTTTTCACAAAAATCGGCCGATTTCATTCGACCCGACTTTTGCGAAAGTCGGGTTTCATGAAACCCGACTCGACCCAAAAAAGGCAAAGTCGCTCAACTCTAGTAAAAATGTAAAAAAATGAATAAAACGTGTAAAAACATGAGGAAAGTAATTCAGATCACTTCATGACCTTAAGATCTCATCTGATGTCCTTATAGTTCGGAGCATAGTAATAATAATCTTTATAAAGCACTAACATATTCCACAGCGCTTTACAGTTTCCACACATTTTCATCACTGTCCCCAGTGGGGCTCACAATCCATATTCCCTATCAGTATGTCTTTGGAGTGTGGGAGGAAACCGGAGTGCCTGGAGGAAACCCATGCAAACAAAGGGTGAGAACTCATACAAACTCCTTGCAGATGTTGTCCTTGGTGGGATTCGAACCCAAGACTTCAGCACTGCAAGGCTACAGCGCTAACCACTGAGCCACCATGCTGCCCATAGTAGACATCTATGCCTAAACGCAGTAACATAAATGTAGAAACTGGATACTCTAGCATCACAAACAAACATAGCTTCATTTGTGGATAAATGCACAGGACAATATAGTGGTTAAAAGGTCAAATAAATACCATGTCTAATGTGACGAACGGCCCACCGCCGTTCGTCCAAATACGGAGGCGGCTAATGGGGGTCCCGCTGCCACCAAAACGTGACGGACAGCGGACCCTGTGTCACCACTATGTCACAATCCCACCACTGACACGGGTGTATCAGCGGACGGAGGGACGTGACACAATGCCGGCACACGGCTATCACAGGCGCAGTGGGGCTTATCTTATTTATCCCGCCACTGGCACCATGTGACAAAAATATCCAGCAAGCTAATCTCGCTCTACAATTTGCCGCAGGGGAGTATTTTAGGTGCCCCACCACTGCTATCAATCTTCTAAGTACTGCGGGGATTTATGTACATCCCACTTTCTCTCAGTTCCACTTTGGAACTCGCAGCTCTCCGGCGCCCCCTTACCCTCAGGTCAGTCAGGGAACTGCACCTAGGATAATTAGTCGCCGGACGGGCTGCCTGTTGTGAACCGGCAATTAGGCTTCTGCAGTAAGGGAATTATCAATGCTGTGGCCGCAGCCCCTCATTCAGCAATATAAGACCCTTCTAGACTGCCAACAAGCCGCAATCACCGTGCACAACGCCCTGCCACCAGTCACGGTTACTTAATTCACAGTGTTAAATTAAGAGGGTCCGTGGCAAACCCCTTGAATTAGTAGCAATTATCTATCAAAGGCGTATAGTTCGATTCTTAGAGCATGGAGACAGGCTAAATATTAAATCATTTATTTTCCGAAAGAGGACAGTGATTACAGGTAAAAGTTGCTATAAAGTTGAGACATTAATTATGTGCAGTTACAAATATAAAATAAAAGAAGGATGAACATAGAAAGTACACTCACGGTTGTTCATGGCTCTTTAGGCAAAACCATGCGGCGGAGAAAGAAGGCGGAGCCACATATCTCCGCTCATCTGGGGTTCTTGTCAGCACAAGGACTGGAGCTCTTCTGAGCTGGTTTTGCCCAGGGAATGCCTTATAGACTTTCCTATGTGACATCACGGAGAGGTGCATTCTGGGTTAATCCCACCTCTCTCATCCCAATGTAGGAATCTTGCTAAAACTTATAATCCTCATAACTCTATGGGGGAAGCTAGTATGGACTCATCAGTGGTATCAATGGTTGCAATTTACCGAATAGAATCAAACAATACCATGCACGCCATAGGTACGACCTTCTATTTGGGAGCAAATCATATCTCAGGTTCTGGACAGGTTAGAACTTCGAAAGATACCCTGTAGCGGAGCTGGGACCGCTCAGATTACCAAAATATGATTTTCATATCTCTACTTTGTATGGTTTTCGCAGGGCAGGCTCTTAAAGGTTTACTTCTAACTCCGGATTTCAGACAAAGAGTTTTTTTTCCCGCACTTTTTTTTCCTTTCAGCTGAGGCTGAGAGAAGTCAAATGGTGTGACAGGAAGTTGGTTTATAACACTTGGGGGGGAAGGGAAGCTGCTGCAGTGTGCAATGTAACTGAGACACTGGCAGGCAGCTACTGACAAAATGGAGGATTTTTTAGCACATTCCAACAGAAAACAAATCTTGCAGACATTGTACATCACATCTAAAACATCCTGCATACTAGAGCTAAGACATTTACTGGTTTCAAGTGCATTGCACCCTCATGACTAAGAGTGTAATGCACTTGAAACTGATAGATGTTCTAGCTCAGCTTTGCAGGATATTTTATCCATGTTATTTACACTACCGTTCAAAAGTTTGGGGTCACCTAGACAATTTTGTGCTTTCCTTGAAAACTCATACTTTTATTAATTAAATGAGTTGCCAAATGAATTTAAAATCTAGTTCAGACATTGACAAGGTTAAAAAAAAGATTTTTATTTGAAATAGTAATTTTCTCCTTCAAACTTAACTTTCTTCAAATAATGCTCCCTTTGCAGCAATTACAGCATTGCAGACCTTTGGCATTCTAGCAGTTAATTTGCTGAGGTAATCTGGAGAAATTTCACTCCATGATTCCAGAAGCCCCTCCCACAAGTCGGTTTGGCTTGATGGGCACTTTTTGCGTACCATACGGTCAAGCTGCTCCCACAACAGCTCAATGGGGTTGAGATCTGGTGACTGCGCTGGCCACTCCATTACAGAGAGAATACCAGCTGCCTGCTTCTTCCCTAAATAGTTCTTGCATAATTTGGAGGTGTGCTTTGGGTCATTGTCCTGTTGTGGGATAAAATTGGCTCCAATCAAGCACTGTCTACAGGGTATGGCATGGCGCTGCAAAATGGAGTGATAGCTTTCCTTATTCAAATTACCTTTTACCTTGTGCAAATCTCCCACTTTACCAGCACTAAAGCAACCGCAGACCATCACATTACCTCCACCATGCTTGACAGATGGAGTCAGGCACTCTTCCAGCATCTTTTCAGTCGTTCTGCATCTCACACATGTTCTTCTGTGTGATCCAAACACCTCAAACTTGAATTTGTCTGTTCATAACATTTTTTACCAATCTTCCTCTGTCCAATGTCTGTGTTCTTTTGCCCATATTAATATTTTCCTTTTATTAGCCAGTCTCAAATATTGCCTTTTCTTTGCCACTCTGCCCTGAAAGCCAGCATCCTGGAGTCGCCTCTTCACTGTAGACATTGACACTGGCGTTTTGCGTGTACTATTTAATGAAGCTGCCAGTTGAGGACCTGTGAGGCATTGATTTCTCAAACTACTGACTCTATTGTACTTGTCCTGTTGCTCAGTTGTGCAGTGGGGCCTCATTCTTCGCTTTCTTCTCTGGTTTTCTCCTCTGAAGGGAGTAGTACACACCATTGTAGGAAATCTTCAGTTTCTTGGCAATTTTTCACATGGAATAGCCTTCTGTTATCAGTACAAGAATAGACTGTCGAGTTTCACATGAAAGTTCTTTTTTTTCTGGCCATTTTGAGAGTTTAATGGAAGCAACAAATGTAATGTTCCAGATTCTCAACTAGCTCAAATTAAGGTCAGGTTTATAGCTTCTCTAATCAGTCAAACTGTTTTCAGCTATGCTAACATACTTGCACAAGGGTTTTCAAGGGTATTCTAACCATCTATTAGCCTTCTTACACAGTTAGCAAACACAAAGTACCATAAGAACACTGGAGTGTGGTTGTTGGAAATGGGCCTCTACACCTATGAAGATATTGCGTTACAAACCAGATGTTTGCAGCTAGAATAATCATTTACCATATTAACAATGTATAGAGTGTATTTCTGAATCAATTAGTGTTAGCTTCATTTGCAAAAAACTGTGCTTTTCTTTCAAAAATAAGGAAATTTTTAAGTGATCCTAAACTTTTGAAAGGTAGTGTATCTATATTTATTTATTCCTAAGTTACATAAGAACCCTGCAGATCCCCCAGGTCATCTCCCAGCAACTAATGCTTCTTTGAAATATTATGCAAAAAGATTGATTTTTTTCTAAACCATTGGTAGCTATACTATCTTCGTATATTAAAGATACTACAGTAGTCCTGGGCAGTTTTGATCAGCTACACCTTGATTATGGTAACAGAAGACATGGAATCCCTTTACACGTCCATTGGGCATACAGATGAGTCTCAGACTGGCAGCATATTTTGCTTCTATTCTCACTCATAATTGCTTTTTCTTCAAAGACCAAGTCTACCCTCAATTACAAGGTACAGCGATGGGATGATTGTGCCCCCATGTATGCCAACTTATTTTTTGGGAGCCCGGGAAAATGATCTCTTTCAGGGTGTGCCAGATGCAGAGATTGACAAAATACAAAACTGGATCAGATATATTAAAGACATCTGGTTTGTATGGGAGACTACACCCAATCAACTGGATGCCTGCTTGGACCAAATTAATTCTAATCATCTTAACATCAAATTGACCTATACTTATAGTCAAAATCTTAATTTTCTGGATATTAATATTCATATCTTGCTTGAAGGTGAGATACTGACTGATATTTTCTGTAAACCGACTTCAACCATTTCCCTTTTACATGCACAATCATCACATTTCACATCTACTATTCTTCAATACTGGTTGGAAAACAATCTCAAGGCCGCTACCACAGATTTAGGGAAAGAGGGTATAGCCACAGACAAATCTGCTGTGGCTATAGAAGAGACAAAAAACCCATAGGAATGAATTGCTCTACAACATCAGTCAGTGGGAAAAATTGTCCCAAATCGTCACCAGGCATTGGAGCATCTATCAAGTCAATCTTGAACTAAATAAAATACTTACTTTAAAGCAATCCTGTCAGCAGGATTGTGCTCAGTCAACTGCAGACAGTGTCAGGTTGGCGACATTATACAGATTAAAATGATACCTTGGTTGATGAAATCCATCTTGTGGTTGTTGTTTAATCTTTATTTTCAGTTTTGAGTTAATGAGATTCTCGTGCTTCGGGGCGGCCTGTGGGGGGTTTTCATGTGGTTCTCTGCTTAGATATTCATCTGTATGGCTTATGGCAGGTCACTGATCCCTCTTTTGACCTTCCCCCTATTTTGCATACTGCATAGAATATGCTTTGGAAAAAAAAATCACATTCATCAGACAGGTGGCGGCACCTGCACTGTAGCATGATACAGTGGATATTACATCTGTTTTCATTTTAGCATGATACAGTGGATATTACATCTGTTTTCATTTTATTTAGACATAGTTTTGTTTGAAAAAATGTATATATATACAGTATACCTTACTGAAAATGGCTCCAGCAGTGGCGCTTACACAGTAACATTTACCGCATTGATTTTGTAGTTGGACAGCCTACTCATTTAGCAAAGAAGTGGATTTTTCCCCATATATAAACAATAGAATATAACTCCAAGTAAATCAAACTTCTGTGAAATCAAACTTCACTTAGGAAGCAACACTGATTAACAATCAATTTCACATGTTGTTGTGCAAATGGAATAGACAACAGATGGAAATTATTGGCAATTATCAAGACACGCTCAATAAAGGAGTGGTTCTGCAGGTGGGGACCACAGACCACATCTCAGTACCAATGCTTTCTGGCTGATGTTTTGTTCACTTTTAAATTTTGAATGTAGCACTGGTAGATCCACTCCTATTTATAAATGTATTGTAGCAATTGGATAAGGATTAAAATATAACTTTTATTCCACAATATAAAATAAAGTGCAAGGTGCTCAAAACAAACAACACACAAAGATAAGCTGGTGTGCTATATAACTCCTGAATCACAGAGATAGGATATTCCCATAACTCAATTCTCTGCTTCTCTAAAATATCTTCAGGTATTCAGGTATTGGGGAGTTACTGCAGTAACCTTGATGCTCCAACAACAATTATTGCATCTTGCCAACCAAGCCCTTAGGCCTTGATGCTACAACAGAATAGTGCTTTCCAGATATTAAGTCCAGATGTACTACTAAATGGTGCTAGAGTACTTATTGCAGATTGCACACAAAAGTAAATGGAGTTTATTGCAACTTTCCACATAGGCCTATTGGTCCCAGTACTGCACCACAATAGTACACAATCAAATGTTGCACCCAAATGACTTAGGATGACACCATGTAACATCCATTGCAAATTGCCGGACACACCAATAAACAGTGACACAATGGTTTTAGTACCAACATACTGGGCTTCCAAAAAAATTTTTTTTAGCAAACCATTGTGTCACTGTTTATTGATGTGTCCGGCAATTTGCAATGGATGTTACATGGTGTCATCCTAAGTCATTTGGGTGCAACATTTGATTGTGTACTATTGTGGTGCAGTACTGGGACCCATAGGCCTATGAGGAAAGTTAGAAATAAACATGAGCCCAATACTTTCAACAAAACACAATGCGGCAATCCATGGAAATAAGCCGCCATAATAATATTATGTTCCGCTCCATAAACATACAAATTTAGGAGAAAAAAGGGAGCAAACGAATCCAAGTAGTATAAAAATATCAAACTCATTTATTAAATGCGAGCACAGACAATATATATAAATAGCTAGCAAAGTTACAGATGACAAATAGACGCCAATATTAATTAAGAAGGCAGGTGGGGGTGAAAAAAAAAGAAAAAAATGCCATCATTAGCCCTATTGCCTGATTACACATCGGCTGGTTGCCCTGAGGATATTTTGTCCAGCCTATATGGCGGTTATTTGGCATTTGTAACAGTCCTTGTGTCGGCATATTTTACAAACTATCCTGGCTAATGTTATATACAGGTGCAGTCTTTTTTTTTTTTTTGGAGAAGCAGGAAGCTCATCTGCATATTTCCGGTGCATTCTGGGAAGAGAAGAGTCGCCTTAAGCTGATCGATCGCTGGGACTTGCCGGGTCTCGCTGTTTGAGGACATCGCAAAACCAGGGATTGGAGAAGCAGGAAGCTCATCTGCATGAGTTTCCACCCATCATAGACTGCAATAGCAATATGGAAGAGAAGAAAATCCACATTGTCACCTGCAACATATGCTACATGTTTGCGGATCTTCCGGCCCAAAAACTCAACTTTACCTGTCAGAAGTGCAAACTTGTTGCCCTCTTAGAGGAAAAGGTGCAGGGACTGGAAGAAAGAATAGCAACATTGAAGGTAATTAAAGAACATGAGGACTTCTTGGATGAAGCAGAAGCAACCATTCAGGATACGGAAAGTGAGAAAAGCTTCAGAGCACATACAGAGGCTGAAAAGTGGAGCCATGTGACGAAAAGAAGAAAACGGATCAAGTGGTCATCACCACCCACACAGCTTAGTAACCAATATGAAGCCCTCATGCTGGAGAACGAAAATAGCACAGCTCAGGATGATACCATATCTACAAGAGAAGACACACTATCAACAAAAGAAGTTACTGTGTCAACAAAGGCGGAAACAAATGACACTCAAAAACACTCACGAGCAACAAGCAGTGCATCCGGAAAGAAAAGAAGAATGGTAGTTATGGGCGACTCACTACTAAGAGGCACGGAGGCAACTATCTGCAGGCCGGACATAACCGCACGAGAAGTATGCTGCCTCCCAGGAGCAAAAATCAAGGATGTGGCCAACAGGATACCAACTATCCTCAAATTCAAGGACGACTACCCTTTCCTTCTGATACTTGTAGGCACAAACGACACGGCAAGAAATGACCTACCAACTATCTGCGAAGACTTTGAAATTCTGGGGAAGAAAATAAAATAACGGAACGTACAGGTTGTTTTCTCATCAATTCTCCCAGTCGATGGTCATGGCATCAGAAGATGGAATAGGATACTAGAGGTGAACAACTGGCTACAACGGTGGTGCAGGCAGCAAGGATTTGGATTCTTGGACCATGGCATGAATTACCTCTACGATGGACTTCTCGCAAGAGATGGGATACACCTCACAAAACCTGGGAAACACACATTCACTAGAAGACTTGCCACACTCATCAGGAGGGCTTTAAACTAGAAGAAGAGGGGATGGGAGGAAAAACAGCAGACAAGAACATGCAGCAGAAGGACAAACTAATCAAGGATACTAGATGTGGTACAGAGGACCCAAGACAGGGTACTCAGAAGGAACCTAAGAAAAAGGAAGCAAAACTTCTTTCCTGTATGCTGACCAACGCAAGGAGCCTGACCAATAAGATTGAAGATCTGGAGTTGGTAATGTATGAGGAAAAATACGACATAGTAGGAATAACTGAGACATGGTTAGACGACAG
The DNA here is from genome assembly GCF_039654945.1 of Dendrobates tinctorius. Lineage (NCBI taxonomy): Eukaryota > Metazoa > Chordata > Amphibia > Anura > Dendrobatidae > Dendrobates > Dendrobates tinctorius. The sequence goes on along the minus strand of NW_027361827.1, from coordinate 3,315,616 downwards.
CTATGACTGGGCAGCTAACTTGCAAGGATATGATTTGTTTAGGAGGGATCGTAAAAATAGGATAGGGGGTGGAGTCTGTCTATATATAAAGTCCACTTTAAAGCCCACACTAAGAGAAGATATACAAGAGGGAAACAAAGAGGTGTAGTATCTATGTGTGGAGATACAAGGAGGGAAAAGTAATAAAATCCTCATAGGGGTTTGTTATAAGCCACCAAATATAACAGAAGACACTGAAAATCTATTATTGAAACAAATAGACAAAGCAGCAAATCACAATGAGGTGATTATTATGGGGGACTTCAACTACCCCGACATAGACTGGGAAACTGAAACCTGCGTATCTCAGAAAGGAAAGCAATTTCTGTCAGTGACCAAGGATAATTATCTGTCACAACTTGTGCAGGGCCCAACTAGAGGGACAACCCTTCTGGACTTAATTTTAAGCAACAGGCCAGATAGAATAACAGAAGTACGAGTCAATGGGCACCTAGGGAACAGTGACCACAATAATACAATTCCACTTGTCCTTCAGTAAGGTGCCCTGGAAGGGGGTTACAAAAACACTGAATTTCAGGAAAGCAAAGTTTGATCAGCTTAGAGAGGACCTTCGCCGAATTGATTGGGACAATGTCCTCAAAATAGGAGCACAAAAAATAAATGGGAAATATTTAAATCCGTTTTACACACCCACTGTAAGCTAGCCATACTGTACAGAAATAAAAGGGCTAGGAACAGGAGATCACCATTGTGGCTAAATAAGGATGTAAAAAGGGCAATAAATAACAAGAACAAGGCATTTAAGAAGCTAAAACAAGAAGGCAATGAAGAAGCATTAAAAAGTTATAGAGAAAAAAATAAAATGTGTAAAAAACCAAAAAAAAACAAATACATTTAGCAAAAGTGGAAACTGAGAGACTCATTGCTAAGGAAAGTAAAACAAACCCCAAACTATTCTTTAATTATATAAACAGTAAAATGATTAAAATTGATGGTGTAAGCCCTTTAAAGAACAATGAGGGTGAAATCATAGAGAGCGATGTGGGAAAAGCAAATGTTTTAAATACTTTTTTCTCAACAGTGTTCACACTGGAAAAGTATTTGCCAGGGGAAATGCAGAGTGATAATGTAAACTCCCCATTAAGTATTACCTGCCTAACCCAGGAAGAAGTGCAGAACCGCCTTAGTAAGATTAAAATTGACAAATCACCAGGCCCTGATGGCATTCACCCTCGGGTATTAAGGGAGTTAAGCAATGTGATAGACAGGCCTCTATTCCTTATATTTAAAGACTCTGTAGAAACAGGGTGTTCCTTTTGATTGGCAGCAAGCAAATGTGGTTCCAATATTCAAAAAGGGGTGTAAAAGGGAACCTGGAAACTATAGGCCGGTAAGCTTAACATCTGTTGTGGGTAAAATTTTTGAAGGGTTTCTAAGGGATACCATTATGGAATATCTCAATGTTAATAAATGTTTAACTCCATATCAACATGGATTTATGAAGGATCGCTCCTGTCAAACTAACCTGATCAGCTTCTATGAGGATGTAAGCTCTCAAATGGACCAAGGAGAATCATTGGATGTCATTTATCTCGACTTCTCTAAAGCATATGACACTGTCCCACATAAAAGATTGGTAAGTAAGATGAGAAAGATTGGGCTAGGGGAAAATGTGTGTAGATGGGTAGGTAGCTGGCTTAGTGATAGAAAACAAAGAGTAGTTATTAATGGGGCATACTCAGATTGGGCCAGAGTTACTAGTGGGATACCACAGGGTTCTGTATTGGGCCCCCTACTATTTAATATACACTCACTGGCCACTTTATTAGGTACACCATGCTAGTAACGGGTTGGACCACCTTTTGCCTTCAGAACTGCCTCAATTCTTCGTGGCAGAGATTCAACAAGGTGCTGGAAGCATTCCTCAGAGATTTTGGACCATATTGACATGATGGCATCACACAGTTGGCGCAGATTTGTCGGCTGCACATCCCTGATGCGAATCTCCCGTTCCACCACATTCCAAAGATGCTCTATTGGATTGAGATCTGGTGACTGAGGAGGCCATTTGAGTACAGTGAACTCATTGTCATGTTCAAGAAACCAATCTGAGATGATTCGAGCTTTATGACATGGCGCATTATCCTGCTGAAAGTAGCCATCAGATGTTGGGTACATTGTGGTCATAAAGGGATGGACATGGTCAGCAACAATACTCAGGTAGGCTGTGGCGTTGCAACGATGCTCAATTGGTACCAAGGGGCCCAAAGAGTGCCAAGAAAAAATTCCCCACACCATGACACCACCACCACCAGCCTGAACCGTTGATACAAGGCAGGATGGATCCATGCTTTCATGTTGTTTACGCCAAATTCTGACCCTACCATCCGAATGTCGCAGCAGAAATCGAGACTCATCAGACCAGGCAACGTTTTTCCAATCTTCTACTGGCCAATTTCGATGAGCTTGTGCAAATTGTAGCCTCAGTTTCCTGTTCTTAGCTGAGAGGAGTGGTACCCAGTGTGGTCTTCTGCTGCTGTAGCCCATCTGCCTCAAAGTTCGACGCACTGTGCGTTCAGAGATGCTCTTCTGCCTACCTTGGTTGTAACGGGTGGCAATTTGAGTCACTGTTGCCTTTCTATCAGCTCGAACCAGTCTGCCCATTCTCCTCTGACCTCTGGCATCAACAAGGCATTTCCGGCCACAGAACTGCCGCTCACTGGATTTTTTTTCTTTTTCGGACCATTCTCTGTAAACCCTAGAGATGGTTGTGCGTGAAAATCCCAGTAGATCAGCAGTTTCTGAAATACTCAGACCAGCCCTTCTGGCACCAACAATCATGCCACGTTCAAAGGCACTCAAATCACCTTTCTTCCCCATACTGATGCTCGGTTTGAACTGCAGGAGATTGTCTTGACCATGTCTACATGCCTAAATGCACTGAGTTGCCGCCATGTGATTGGCTGATTAGAAATTAAGTCTTAACACACAGTTGGACAGGTGTACCTAATAAAGTGGCCAGTGAGTGTATTTATTAGTGATCTAGTGGATGGCTTACACAGTAAAATATCAGTATTTGCAGATGATACAAAACTATGTAAGGTAGTTAAAACAAAGGAGGACAGTTTGCAACTACAGACAGATTTGAGTAAATTGGAGAATTGGGCTGAAAAATGGCAAATGAGGTTTAACACAGATAAGTGTAAGGTTATGCACATGGGAAGGAGAAACAGATGCTACAATTACTTACTAAATGGGAAACTGCTGGGGAAATCAGACATGGAAAAAGACTTAGGCATCTTAGTCAGTAAGAAGCTAAATTGGAGTGCCCAGTGTCAGGCAGCTGCCACCAAAGCAAATAGGGTCATGGGATGCATTAGTAGAGGTCTGGGGACACGAGATGAAAACATAATTCTCCCTCTGTACAAATCACTCGTCAGACCACACTAGGAGTATTGTGTGCAATTTTGGACGCCGTTGCTCAAGAGAGACATTACTGAACTTGAAAGGGTTCAAAGGCGGGCTACTAAAATGATAAATGGAGTTGGTTCACTACAATACCCAGAAAGGTTATCAAAATTAGGTCTCTTTACTCTAGAAAAGAGAAGACTTAGGGGAGACCTAATATATATGTACAAGTATATCAGAGGGCAATACAGAGATCTCTCCAATGAACTGTTTGTACCAAGGACTGTGACAAGAACAAGGGGGCATTCTCTTCGTTTGCAGGAAAGACAATTTCTGCACCAGCATAGAAGAGGGTTCTTCACGTTAAGAGCAGTGAGGCTCTGGAATTCTCTTCCTGAGGAAGTGGTGATGGCCAACTCACTGAATGAATTTAAGAAAGGAATGGATGCTTTTCTTGTGAGCAACAGTATAGAAGGTTACGAATAACAGAATATTATAGGTAGATGGTTGACCCAGCTTAGGGGAAGGAATTTTTTTCCCTATGGAGAAAATTGGCTTCTACTCTGTGGGTTTATTGCATTCCCCAGGATCAACAATGCAGAACAGCTGCACTAAAAATAGGCTGAACTAGATGGACATAAGGTCTTCCTTCAGCCTTCAAAACTATGTATGTTACCCCCACCTGCTTTCTTAATATTGGTGTCTATTTGTCATCTGCCAGTTTGCTGGTTATTTATATACATTGTCTGTTGGGTCGCCCTCCCAGGGCTGTTGGGTACTCGGTACCAGGCCTGATGAGCTTCAATGGGAGATGTCACGGCAGCTGGGACCCGGCCAGTGGCCCTGGGCGCCCATTGTAACAAAGGGGGAATGTTCAGTATGCTTATGATGATTAAAGTTTATGAATGAATGAGTCGTGATGCCACCTGTGGTGTTCGCCAATGAAGGTGTTAAGCCGACGCTGCAGGCAGATCCTATGGGACAGATGGTGTGGTGCAGCAATGATGTTATAGCCCTCCACAGGCAGGGCTTTAGTCCCAGTGCAGAGTAGGTGAAGTGACACTTAGATGGTGTAGTGTTGGGCGCAGGGGATGTAGCAGTGCCGGGCAGGTTGAAGCAGGAATAAGTGGAGGACACCAGGGCATGTAGTTCCAAAGCTTTACTCACAGTCTGTTGTGGCACAAGAGCCCGCATCCGTGCCGTGTCCTCCGGTTCAGGAGCTCAGCCAACTTCCAGGCAAGATGAAGTACTCCTTTCCAACACTCCACCAACTTATGTGCCTTTTCTGAACGTCTCCCTCTTAGCACCTTTAGTGAAGTACTCACAGTACTGAGTTACACTGGAGTTCCTCCTGTCAGATGTTCCTATGAACTCTACTTGTATGGCAGACAGCTGTAGCCTGCTTCGGGGACTCCTTACTACCTAGTCCCGGCTCTATTACGATGCTGTTGTGCCCCCAAGTCTGGTGTGGGAATAAAGTGGTGACAACTTCTATTCCTCCGGTGTCTGCTGCAGGACCATTAGTATCCATATGACCTCGGGGACCGGACCCCGGCCTTGCACTTAGAACTTGGGAAGGGTTCTCCTATAACCCTAATCCTTAGTTCTCTTCTTCTCCTCACGTTCCGTACTAATCCTTTCCTTCTTATGGAGAGTCAGTCTTTCTATCAAAGTTCCTTTCCTGTGCCAGTGGACCCAGGTCACTGAGGTCGGCTACAGCACTTACTTCATCCATCCCACTCAGGGGATCTTCTCTCCTCCTCTGACTCTGTCAGACTGACTAAATCCTAAACCCTTCCCGCTCTTTTAGTGCAGACTAAACTCCACCCGCCTCCCAGCACGCTTCGTGTTCCAAGCAGGGAGCCACCAAAGGGTGCTTTCCTACACTACTATGTTGTGTGTGATGCAGGTGTTGGAGCGTGGTCAGGTGTCTCCACCTTAACTGGATGGTGGGGTACCACACCTCAGGAGGAGGTGCAGTACCTCTGTGGCGACTGAACCCTCAGGGGCGCCACACTGTGCTCGCATTTAATAAAGGATTTTGATATTTTTATACTACTTGTATTCGTTTGCTCCTTTTTCTCCTAAATTTCTATGTGGAAAGTTGCAATAAACTCCATTTACTTTTGTGGGAAATCTGCAAAAAGTACTCTAGCACCATTTAGTAGTACATCTGGACTTAATATCTGGAAAGCACTATTCTGTTGTATCATCAAGGCCTAAGGGCTTGTTGGCAAGATGCAATAATTGTTGTTGGAGCATCAAGGTTACTGCGGTAATTCCCCAATACTTGAATACCTGAAGAGATTTTAGAGAAGCAGAAAATTGATTTATGGGAATATCCTATCTCTGTGACTTATGAGGTATATAGCACACCAGCTTATCTTTGTGTGTTGTTTGTTTTGAGCACTTTGCACTTTATTTTATATTGTGGAATAAAAGTTATATTTTAATCCTTATCCAATTGCTACAATACACTTTTGAATGTTGGTTGTGCTTTCACACTCGTGGTAGCATGAGACGGACTCTATAACCCACACAAGTGGCTCAGGTAGTGCTGCTCAGCCAGGATGGTACATCAATGCAAGCTGTGGCAAGAAGGTTTGCTGTGTCTGTCAGTGTAGTGTCCAGAGGCTGGAGGCGCTACCAGGAGACTGGCCAGTACACCAGGAGACGTGGAGGGGGCCGTAGGAGGGCAACAACCCAGCAGCAGGACCGCTACCTTAGCCTTTGTGTAAGGAGGAACAGGTGGAGAACTGCCAGAGCCCTGCAAAATGACCTCCAGCAAGGCACAAATGTGCATGTGTCTGCAAAAAAAGGTTAGAAACTGACTCCATGAGAATGGTCTGAGGACCCGATTAAAGAAAAAGAAAACCTTTTTGAATTTACCAAATGGCTGCAATGAAACAAAGATTTAAAAATTTAAAGGGGTCTGAATACTTATCATACCCACTGTACTCTTTTCTGGTCTTTTAGTTCTATGCCTATATCTTGAAGTTATTTAAAAAAATGTTATGTATATCAAAATTGTACCAATAAAAATAAAACTTCAACTCATCCAGCAAAAAAGCAAACATTAGTATGAATTGGTCGGCAAAAAAAATGAAAGTTATAGATCTCAGAAAATGATGACAAAAAACAATTTGCTGGGATTTCAGGAAATATAGCTCAAATTCAATGTGTCTCAAATCAATTTAATAATTTCTACAAGTCATGAAATAGGCAGAAAAATTGTTATTCCTCATGTACACACATGACATCTTATTCTGAAATGACAGGTACACTTTAAACTATGTTGCTAAAATGATTGTTGACTAATAACTAGCAATTCAGCTTCAACAGACCCCTTGGGAAGCATGCGCCCAGCTCTGGTTGCTTCCAACTAGTTATGAGCAAACGTCCTGGAATAAGGAGTTATCCAAGCATGCTCAGGTGGTAAAAGAGTGTTTTTGGCGTGCTCGAATAATATGTTCGAGTCCCAGCAGCTGTTTGGCTGTCGAATAACCTTGAGACATTTAGCCACGGGGTTTAGCACCCGAGCATGCTTCCATCTTCTCTGCTAATGGGTAGTACCTACATGTAATGGACTCCCAACTGCAGGAGAACTGTGTAGTGAGAATAGTGGGGAAAAGGGAAAAGTCTTGCAATTTTGCACATCTAAGTACATATTTTTTTTCTGGATTATCTATTGCTCAAAAAATTCCATAAAAAAATCAAGAGGTGAAAGAAAAGTGCAATTGTATAAGAATGATACATTACCATAATAATAGAATCATACTAAGGCTTTTCTTTACCAGTGCAAAGTTTCAGGGCAAGGTAGTATGTTTTATTGGTTCACTGCTGACACAACAACCAAATAACATTCCCTACCAGCCCCCCTTTTGCTCCACCACTGGTAGGAGAGCAATAATGATAGCTACACACGTGGCCAAAATTGTTGGTAACCATTATTTAATGACAGAAAATCCACAATGGTCACAGAAATTACTTTAATCTGACAAAAGTAATAATAACTAAAAAATCTATGATAATGAACAAATGAAAGTCAGACATTGCTTTTCAGCCATGCTTCCACAGAGTTTTTAAAAAAATAAAACTCATGAAATAGGCCTGGACAGAAATGATGGTACCCTTAACTTAATATTTTGTTGCACAACCTTTTGAGGCAATCACTGCAATCAAACAATTCCTATAACTGTCAATGAGACTTCCACACCTTTCAACAAGTATTTTGGCCCACTCCTCAAGAGCAAACTGCTCCAGTTGTCTCGTGTTTGAAGGTTGCCTTCTCCAGATGGCATGTTTCAGTTCTTTCCAAAGATGCTGAATAGGATTTAGGTCAGGGCTCATAGAAGGCCACTTCAGAATAGTCCAATGTTTTCCTCTTAGCCATTCTGAAATAGATGGGAACAGTGCTCAAATGACATGGGAACATCATGGGGAAGACCCCTTGAAGCATTTCTGACTCCCAGGTCACAGCTGTGAACAATGTTGTCAGAGTATAATGCCACTTTTACAGGCACACACTAAAACATACAAAAATGAAACCAAAATGGATTTTCCTGGGAAATATGATATGGAACATCCTTTCCAGGGTAATAATTTTTTGTAAGACAAAATAAATAACCCAAAACAAAAATGTTCCTCCACCATTTGGGCTATGTTCAAACGTAGCGTTTTTGATGTGTTTTTCAACTGTATCATTGCTTTCAACCAATACAAATGCCTGGGAAATGTCATTTTAACATTTAACAACCTTATCTGGCCATGTGGTGTGTGACACATCAGACACAAGCTGTTTCATTTATGATCCTGTTTAATATTCTTAAAGGGACAGCAGTTTGTCTTCACTATTCTTAGAGATCCATCAGCCAGCTATGCTTTGTTGTTCCAATTATTAAATAATGGGTCTCCTATATTGTTATTGCCTATGCATTGAATGCAAGGCCTATCCAACATTTGGACGCACCGTAATAACCCATTGAACAGACATCCTGGATGGCCACATGAAACCAAAGTTCCCATTCTTATTTATTTGGTACTCTCATACTGTTAGCCTATGCATTGAATGCAAGGCCTGCCCTGCCACAAAGTTAAACGCACCCCAATAACCCTTTGAACTAATGTACTGGATGACCACTTGAAACCAAAGTTCCCATTTTTCTTAACTAGCTACTCCCATAATACTCCTATGCATTGAATGCAAGGCCTGCCCTGCCCCAAAGTTACACACACCCAATAACCCTTTGAACCAATGTACTGGATGGCCACATGAAACCAAAGTTCCCATTTTTCTTAATTTGCTACTCCCATACTGTTAGCCTATGCATTGAATGCAAGGCCTGCCTTGCCCAAAAGTTACACGCACCCCAATAACACTTGTAACAGACGTCCTGGATGTCCAAATGAAACCAAAGTTGCCATTTTTTTCATTTGATACTGCTATACTGTTAGACTAATAAAATTAGAATTTACCGCACACTCTTAGTGGAATATCTTGCAAAACATGTCAAAATTTATTGTGAATATACAATATATATTGTGTTCATATTACACTGGAAAAAAGAAGGGAGCAATTGCGACACAATTTTTTGACGTTTCGACACCACGGGGTCTTAATCATAAGTCGCTGCAAAACAAAGCAGGAGGACAAATTAATAAAATAACAAATACACAGATCAAACATTGTGTATAGGATAAACAAAAAATAATAATATAATAATCTCAAAATTGAATAACAAAATAATACCAAGTAAAAAGATAAGACATATGGTGCAGATCAGATATACATAATACAGTAAAGAGTATCCAAAGTGCTAGGTATGATCTGGATTTACCTTAATCCAGTTGTATTGTGTAAGTGGAGTACATATATAGTAGAGAGAGAAATCCCTGTAGAGTTCAGGGTCTGCAAAAAAACAGTGATAATTAGAGTTGAGCGAAACGGGTCGGTCAAATTCATAAGTCGCCGACTTTCGCTGAAGTCGAGTTTCATGAAACGAAGCCCGACCATAGCGTGAGGTCAGCCATGAGGTCGGTGACCAGAGCGTCAAAGTCGCGTTTCAAATAATGCTTCCAGCGCCCTTTTTCAGCCAATAATGGAGGACGCACACTATGGGCAACGCGATGACATGAGCATCGGTCACCACCATCTTTGAGAAGGGCATGCAAGTGATTGGCTTGCTTTGTGTGGCATCACAGGGGCTATAGAAGGGCGTGCACGCCGACCGCCATCTTACTTCTGCCGATCTTAGCATTAGGGAGAGGTTGCTGCTGCTGATTCTGAATAAGGGAGAGCGTTAGGCACGGAAGAAGAACAAAAAAACTGCTTCTGCTGTTAGTGATTTCCACTGTACAACACAACAGTTTGTGTGCAGTGACAGGGGAGGCTCTATTTTTGTGCATCAGCTCTGTTGGTTATTAGGCTGCCTTATAAGGCTCCTTGATAGCTGCATTGTTGTTTGCACACTGCTGTGCAAACTGCTGTTTTAAAAGCAAAAATACTTTTCTTCCTCTTTTCAGCACAGTTACCAAGCGTTCATTTATCCACACTTTTGTGTGCAGCAGTCCTGCTTATTAGGCTGCCTGCTGCCATACTTGGACTGAGAGCATCATTGTCAGCCTCCTAAAATCTCTAGGGAGCTTCCAATTCTCCCCAATACTATATAGTTGTGGCCAAAAGTATTGACACCCCTGCAATTCTGTCAGATAATACTCAGTTTCTTCCTGAAAATTATTGCAAACACAAATTCTTTGGTATTATTATCTTCATTTAATTTGTCTTAAATAAAAAAACACAAAAGAGAATGAAGCAAAAAGCAAAACATTGATCATTTCACACAAAGCTCCAAAAATGGGCCAGAGAAAAGTATTGGCACCCTCAGCCTAATACTTGGTCGCACAACCTTTAGCCAAAAAAACTGCGACCAACCGCTTTCGGTAGCCATCAATGAGTTTCTTACAATGCTCTGCTGGAATTTTAGACCATTCTTCTTTGGCAAACTGCTCCAGGTCCCTGATATTTGAAGGGTGCCTTCTCCAAACTGCCATTTTTAGATCTCTCCACAGGTGTTCTATGGGACTCAGGTCTGGACTCATTGCTGGCCACTTTAGAAGTCTCCAGTGCTTTCTCTCAAACCATTTTCTAGTGCTTTTTGAAGTGTGTTTTGGGTCATTGTCCTGCTGGAAGACCCATGACCTCTGAGGGAGACCCAGCTTTCTCACACTGAGCCCTACATTATGCTGCAATATTTGTTGGTAGTCTTCAGACTTCATAATGCCATGCACACGGTCAAGCAGTCCAGTGCCAGAGGCAGCAAAGCAACCCCAAAACATCAGGGAACGGTCTTGGGACCGTGTTCTTTTCTTTGAATGCCTCTTTTTTTCTCCTGTAAACTCTATGTTGATGCCTTTGCCCAAAAAGCTCTACTTTTGTCTCATCTGACCAGAGAACATTCTTCCTAAACGTTTTAGGCTTTTTCAGGTAAGTTTTGGCAAACTCCAGCCTGGCTTTTTTATGTCTCGGGGTAAGAAGTGGGGTCTTCCTGGGTCTCCTACCATACAGTCCCTTTTCATTCAGAAGCCGACGGATAGTACAGGCTGATACTGTTGTACCCTCGGACTGCAGGGCAGCTTGAACTTGTTTGGATGTTAGTCGAGGTTCTTTATCCAACATCCGCACAATCTTGCGTTGAAATCTCTTGTCAATTTTTCTTTTCCGTCCACATCTAGGGAGGTTAGCCACAGTGCCATGGGCTTTAAACTTCTTAATGACACTGCGCACGGTAGACACAGGAACATTCAGGTCTTTGGAGATGGACTTGTAGCCTTGAGATTGCTCATGCTTCCTCACAATTTGGTTTCCCAAGTCCTCAGACAGTTCTTTGGTCTTCTTTCTTTTCTCCATGTTCAATGTGGCACACACAAGGACACAGGACAGAGGTTGAGTCAACTTTAATCCATGTCAACTGGCTGCAAGTGTGATTTAGTTATTGCCAACACCTGTTAGGTGCCACAGGTAAGTTACAGGTGCTGTTAATTATACAAATTAGAGAAGCATCACATGATTTTTCGAACAGTGCCAATACTTTTGTCCACCCTCTTTTTTATGTTTGTTGTGATATTATATCCAATTTGGCTTAAGGACAATTCATTTTGTGTTTTTTCATTTAAGACAAAATAAATGAAGATAAAAATACCAAAGAATTTGTGTTTGCAATCATTTTCAGGAAGAAACTGAGTATTATCTGACAGAATTGCAGGGGTGTCAATACTTTTGGCCACAACTGTATACACCTTGTACTTTGTCATACACCAGCCAATTTCAGCCTAGCAAATTGAGGTATAATCTATGGTGGGCATGAGATAATAGTTCAGCCTCCTAAAATCTCTAGGGAGATTCTCCACAATACTATATACACACCTTGTACTTTGTCATACACCAGTCAATTTTAGCTTGTTAAATTGAGGTGTAATCTATATTGGGCCTAAAGGGGGTTTTACACTAAGCGATATCGCTAGCAATATCGCTAAAACGTCACCGGTTTTGTGACGTTATAGCGATATTGCTAGCGATATCGCTATGTGTGATACTTACCAACGACCGGCTCCCCCGCTGTCCATCGCTGATCGCGTGACAATGTCCGGCTCCATTTCTCGTCGTCAGCTTCCTGCTGGGGCTTCCTGCTGTGACGACGAGCGACGTGTGGAGGCGGGCGGGAGGACGCCAGGATCGCTGTGTGTGAAAGGTGAGTATCGTGCGCTGCGTCGCTGCTGCATCGCTGTGAGATCTTTCTGTGTGAAAGCTCACTAGCGATCATTTAGCGATGCACCAGCGATCCTGACCGGGTCGGATCGCTCGTCGGATCGCTGGTGCATCGCTAAATGTAAAAGGGCCTTTAGCCTCCTAAAATCTCTAGGGAGCTTCCAATTCTACGCAATACTATATACACCTTGTACTTTGTCATACAACAGCCAATTTCAGCCTGTTAAATTGAGGTGTAATCTATAGTGGGCCTGAGATAATAGTTCAGCCTCCTAAAATCTCTAGGGAGATTCCAATTCTCCACAATACTATATACACCTTGTACTTTGTCATACACCAGCCAATTTCAGCCTGTTAAATTGAGGTGTAATCTATATTGGGCCTGAGATAATAGTTCAGCCTCCTAAAATCTCTAGGGAGCTTCCAATTCTCCCCAATACTATATACACACACTTTGTACTTTGTCATACACCAGCCAATTTCAGCCTGTTAAATTGAGATGTAATATATAGTGGGCCTGAGATAATAGTTCAGCCTCCTAAAATCTCTAGGGAGATTCAAATTCTCCCCAATACTATATACACCTTGTGCATTGTCATACACAAGCCAATTTCAGCCTGTTAAATTGAGGTGTAATCTATATTGGGCCTGAGATAATAGTTCATCCTCCTAAAATCTCCAGGGAGATTCCAATTCTCCACAATACTATATACACCTTGTACTTTGTCATACACCAGCCAATTTCAGCCTGTTAAATTGAGGTGTAATCTATAGTGGGCCTGAGATAATAGTTCAACCTCCTAAAATCTCTAGGGAGTTTCCAATTCTCCCCAATACTATATACACACTTTGTACTTTGTCATACACCAGCCAATTTCAGCCTGTTAAATTGAGGTGTAATCTATAGTGGGCCTGAGCTAATAGGTCAGCCTCCTAAAATCTCTAGGGAGTTTCCAATTCTCCCCAATACTATATATACACTTTGTACTTTGTCATACACCAGCCAATTTCAGCCTGTTAAATTGAGGTGTAATCTATATTTTGCCTGAGATAATAGTTCAGCCTCCTAAAATCTCTAGGGAGATTCAAATTCTCCACAATACTATATACACCTTGTACTTTGTCATACATCAGCCAATTTCAGCCTGTTAAATTGAGGTGTAATCTATATTGGGCCTGAGATAATAGTTCAGCCTCCTAAAATCTCTAGGGAGATTCAAATTCTCCACAATACTATATACACCTCGTACATTGTTTTACAGTACCATATAGCTGGTGGTATTTTGGGTACATTTTTCCAAAAATGAGGAAGTATTGTGGAAGAGGCCGTGGAAGTGGGCGGGGGTTGCCAGCAGGTACTGATGGTGGTGAGTGTGCTGGTGCATCTGCTGGTAGTGGCAAAAGCACAATAGCACCTAAGACAGGAGGTGTTGAGCCTGCGTCATTGTCTGGCTCCACAAGGCCTCGAAGGCTCCCTTTTCTGGGAGTAGGTAAACCGCTTTTAAAGCCGGAGCTTCAGGAACAAGTTTTGGCTTACATTGCTGACACAGCCTCCAGCTCTATCGCCTCCTCTTCTGAAGTTTCAAAAAATAAAAGCACTGAGTCGTCAGTGGAGGCTCCTGGTCAGGAACAACACCTTTCCTTGTGTCCTTCACCTCTACCAAAGGTGAAGGATGCGGCAGGCCACACTACAGACTACTCCATGGAGCTCTTTTCACATACCATGCCTGGCTTATCAAGTCAAATCGTGAATTCCCTAGTCCAAGATGAATCGGACATGGAGTGCACTGATGCACAGCCACTGCTAGATTTTTCTGCTGGTACATTCACTCAGAGCACTACATTGCCCTCACAATGTACTGAGCCAGAATCTAACCCTGATGAAACTCAGGTGCCCCTTCCCGCATACTATACCACCTTACACGGTGACACAGAGGAAGGTGCACATGAAATTGAAGAGGAAGTGATTGATGACCCAGTTGTTGACCCAGATTGGCATCCATTGGGGGAAGAGGGTGCCGCTGCCAATAGCTCAGAAGAGGAGGAGGATCCGCAGCAGGCATCGACATCGCAACAGCTGTTATCTGGCAGGTCCGTAGCAGTCCAAAAACGGTTTACAAAAACCCATAGAATTGCAGGACAGCTTGGCCAGACGGTCAAATTAGCACAGCGTGCAAGGCCTTAAAGTGTCTTCCATAGTAGGAAGAATGCAGTGTGGCACTTTTTTGAACAAAATCCTAATGATCAGGCAAAGGTTATCTGTAAGAATTGTGCAAATACCTTTAGTCGAGGGAAAAATCTGAAAAATTTGAATACCAGTTGCATGCTTAGACATTTAACCACCTTGCACTTGCAAGGGTGGACGGACTACCAAATCTCACGTACCGCATGTGCACCTGCTCCGAATGAAGGTAGTCAGCAACGCTACATCGCTTGCCCCCTTGTAAGCCCACCGGTTAGCACACCACCAGCAGCAAATGTTGAGATGTCGTCGCAAGTCCAAAGCAGTCAGGGAATCACAATGTTATTGCTATGAAAGACTGAATCTAAGTCATCAGCCAGAACACCAACACCATGACCATCACCATCACCAACCCTCTGTCAGTCCGCCATGTCCACCGCTACTTCCACCATATGCAGCTCTCAAGTCCAGCTCACCCTACCAGACTCTCAGTAGGACAAGAAAGTACTCATCCTCTCATCCGCGTGCACAGTGTTTGAACGTCCACATTGCCAAACTAATCTCGTTAGAGATGATGCCCTACCGGTTGGTTGAAAGCGAAGCTTTCCGCAAGCTCATAGCCTACGCAGTACCACGCTATGACCTACCCAGTCGGCACTTCTTTTCTCGAAAAACCATCTCAGCCCTCCACCTGCATGTGAAAGATCGCATTGTCCATGCACTCAAGCAATCAGTGAGTGGAAAGGTGCACCTCACAACAGATGTATGGTCCAGTAGGCATGGCCAGGGCCGTTAAGCGTCCATCACTGCACACTGGGTTAATGTGGTGGATGCAGGGTCCACAGGGGACAGCGGCGGTGGGACAGTGCTGCCTAGCCCACGGTATAGGAAACAGTTGGCTGTAGGCGTTCAACCCTCCTCCTCCTCCAGAAGCGAAAGCTCGTCCACAGAGCGCAGTCGCATGAGCACTCCATCCGCAGTTGCCAGTGTTGCACATGAGGTGTCCCACTGTCGAACAGCTAGTGGTAAGCGTCAGCAGGCTGTGTTGAAGATGATGTGTTTGGGCGACAACAGACACACCGTGGAGGTACTGGCTGACTACTTGCAGCGACAAACTGAGTCATGGCTGGGCAGTCTATATCTTGAGGCAGGCAAGGTAGTTAGTGATAACGGCCGGAATTTTGTGGCAGCCATAGCCCTTTCAAAACTCCGACACATACCTTGCCTGGCTCACACCGTGAACCTGGTGGTGCAGTGCTTCCTCAATAATTATCCAGAGTTAACAGCCCTGCTCCATAAGGTGCGAAGACTGTGCTCGCACATCCACCAGTTGCCCGTACACTCCAGTCGTATGCAGAAGCTGCAGTGATTGCTCCACCATCCCAAGCACCGACTAATTATCGACGTTGCAACAAGGTGGAACTCCACCCTGCACATGGTTCAGAGGCTGTGCGAACAGAGGCAAGCTGTAATGCATTTGTAGGAGGATACATGGGCAGGCAGTTTGAGGGCAGACATGGAGTTGTCTGGTGTGCAGTGGTCGAAGCTGAAAGACCTCTGTAAAGTCCTTCAGTGTTTGGAGGAATGCACACGGCAGGTAAGCGCAGACAACACCATCATAAGCATGAGCATCCCACTTATGCGTCTGCTCATGCAAACTTTGATGCACATTAAGGAGCAGGCGTCTACAGCCGAGGAGGAAGAGAAGGAGGGAAGCCTTGACGACAGTCAGCCATTGTCTGCTCAGGGAACTCTCCTGGTCGAGGTGGAGGAAGAAGAGGAGGAGGATGATGGGGATGATTATTTAGGGGAGGAGGATGCTTCTCAGGGGGCAAGAGAAAATGTTGGCGTGGCAAGGTCTGGTACAGAGTTTGTGCTTGACTGGAAGGATGATGATTTGCCAGAAAGTGCTACTCCACCCAGCACTCGCAGTGCATCATTGACACCTGGAACATTGGCCCACATGTGTGATTATGCCTTGCAGATCCTAAAAAGGACCCCCGCATTGCCAAAATGATGAACGATGACGACTACTGGTTGGCCAGCATCCTGGATCAACGCTATAAAGGCAAATTCCAAAACATCATGCCACAGGAGAACCTAGAGCTAATATTGGCTAACAAGCAAGCAACTCTGGTAAACCGTTTGTTTGAGGCATTCCCAGCACACAGCGGTGGTGATGTTTCTCCCATGAGCCGTGGGGGACAACATGGAAGAGGTGTTCATGGTGCAAACAGCCAAAGTGGTGTTGGACACAAGGGTTTCATGATCATGTTGTGGACTGATCCTTCAAGTACCGCTCACACGACTGGCAATACTGCATCGATTGAAAGTGACAGGAGACAGCAGTTGTCAACTATGGTTACCAACTACTTCTCCTCCCATATCAATGTTCTCCCTCACAGGTCATTCCCCTTTGACTATTGGGCCTGTAAACTGGACATCTGGCCTGAATTGGCACAATATGCCTTACAGGAGCTCGCTTGCCCTGCTGCTAGTGTGCTGTCCGAAAGAGTCTTCAGTGCTGCTGGATCAATCCTGACAGAAAAAGGACCCGTCTGTCGACCCAAAATGTTCATGATCTAGCCTTAATTAAAATGAACCATGCATGTGTTTCAAAGGATTTTGTCCCACCTTCCCCTGCTGACACGTAGGTTGCCGGAAAAATGGCTCGCTTTTGTCCTCTTCCACGGACTTTTCTAATTCCTCCATTTTCAGCTGCTGAATGTCCAACATCAACATATGCCATTTTTCAACCTTCCTAACTGGGCTGCTTCCCCCCCCAGGGCCGGGGTCACCACCTGGCGCACGCACCTGTGCAAGTGCCATTGCCCTGGACTGGTGGGTGGGCCCACTCTTGGGTGACGACACTGGCACAGGGTCCCTCATAGTACAATCAAGTGTCTCTGATGGTGGGGGTGCACACCAGCTGTCAGACACACCGGCATACTATGAGGGGCCCTGTGCCAGTACCGCCGCCCACGAGTGGGCCCCCCCTGCTTGCTCAGGGCCCCATCACTTGCAATACTTACCTCACCCTGCTCCACCGCTGTGTAGTCGGGGCTGTTAAATCCTTCACTGGGACTGCCAATACAAATTTGGTGAACTGATAGATGATGGTTAAGACGTAGCTATGCCCTGTCCTGCTGGGCTCCATCTTCAGATGATCAATGGCTTCCATTTGTTAGGGACGTCGACTCACAATGAGATGCAGTGGTGGTTCATCATCAGCTTTCACAGTTTTCCTACTCACAGACGTGTGACATTCCTGCCCACATTTTTAAATGTGTCCTCTCATGCCAATCCAACAGAATCGCTTACGGCCTGTGGCTTCTGTCTTTTGCACTCCAAAGTTACCTGACAGATCATAATAGGCAGTGAGGACAATGTCTACATCTCTCCCTGTGATCACAATTTGATGGAGATGAGTAACGGTGATGGGATCCACGGTACTGCGATACAGCAAACCTTTCTTCACAAAGAACTGTTTTCGCTGTCTCCACAGACAAAGTAATTGAGGGTCAGCATCGCCTCTGAGAATTCTCCCGGGAGTTTTTCCCGTGATTAGTAATTCCAAAATTTCTGCAATTAGTCGACTTTCTGTCTGTACTTGTATCCATCTTGTTTCCTCTTGTGGAGAGTCTGGACTGTCTTACTGAGACTGAAATATATATGAAGATTGAAAAATACCCCAACAGTATATACTGGTGTACGCTTCGAATACATTACCCTTTTTCTACATTTTAGATTCTTGTCTAATCCATACTGAGGCTGTGAGTGTCTTTGTCGGACTACGGAAATATACACGGAGATTTTTAATGTTTAAACTATGCTATATATACCTGGTATCCAGTGATACTGTACCCTTTCTCAACTTTCTACAATCTTGTCAAATCCATACTGGGCCTGAGACCGTCTGAGTCTGCCTCCTGATATATAGACATAGATTTTTAATGTGTAAGCTATGCTACATATATACCTGTTATCCGGTGATACTGTACCCTTTCTCAACTTTCTACAATCTTGTCGAATCCATACTGGGCCTGAGAGCGTCTGAGTCTGCCTCCTGATATATAGACATAGATTTTTAATGTGTAAGCTATGCTACATACTGTATATACCTGTTATCCGGTGATACTGTACCCTTTCTCAACTTTCTACAATCTTGTCGAATCCATACTGGGCATGAGACTGTCTGAGACTGCCTCCTGATTAAAGATGAGCGGTGTACGAGTTGACCTGTTCGCCAAGTTCAAATTCGAGCTGTTTTGGGTGGTGTTCGAACCGTTCGTCGAACTCGAACACTTTGCTTAAAATTCGGCTGTTCGAGGTTCCGTTCGAGAACGGTTCGTTCTCCAAAAGCGTAACTTTATTTTCACATTAGTAATGGTTTTAAATGTTAATAGACAGTTTCATGGCATAGTAGCAGTGTCTGGTAGCCAGCGGTGTAGTGCACCTGTCAAGGAGCCACACCGTGTGTGTTTCTAATAATTTTTTACCGCATCTTGTCCAGAAAATCCTTTTGGGCCTTGTAGCACTCACTGTCTGCTACTCAGCAGAGGAGCCCACCTGTGAACCTAGCTATGCCGCCTGTTTATGAAAGAACCAGTTTTTTACTGCATTTAGCCCAGTTAATACTTTGGGGCTAGTAACTGTGTCTGCTACTCAGCAGAGGAGCCCACCCGTGAACCAAGCTGTGCCGCCTGTTTACGTAAGAACCATTTTTAACTCCATTTAGCCCAGTCAATACTTTGGTCCTAGTACCTGTGTCTACTGCTCTGCAGAGGAGCCCACCCGTGAACCTAGCTATGCCGCCTGCTTATGTAAGCACTGTCTGCTACTCAGCAGAGTTGCCCACCTGTGAACCAAGCTATGCAGCCTGTTTATGTAAGAACTGCATTCTACTCAGCAGATGATCCCAGCTGTTAAGCAAGCTACAGCACCTGTGGTTTGGACAATTAATTTTTTCACATTCTTTCTGGAATGCCGGTTAGGCCTAATTCTGGAATTCCGGTTGACCTGCACTTACTGAGAAATCCTCGCTCGCGGGGAAGAATTGGAATCCCAGATCCCCATCACTAACGGGGTTTAGCGGGTTATCCGCACCTGTAAGTGACACAAGCTGGTCCTTTCAGTGTAGCGCACATGCAGCCCCGGACATGTAACGGCATGACAGACCAGTTATTGCTCGATCTCGCGTGCCAGAGCCTCGCATGTCCCTCTAGTAAGCTGGACGCGGACCGCGGGGTCATGCCGGAGTCTCGTTCATTAACGGAATTAAGCTGACAAATCGCTAGCACAACTAAAAATGGCCATGCACCACCACCCACAGAATCGACAAAGCTTGCAATCTGTCCATCTTTTCCGTGGCTGGCATGGTTGAGGTTGCCCGTGTGGAGTCCAATTAAGCCGCAGGCTCCACTCCTGGTGGTGCCCTTCTGGACATTGTTCGTTGGGTCGTGGGAATAACGCCGCCCGATAGGCAGTTAATAATAAAGTAACTTGGCACTCAACTGAATAATCCTTTGCAAATTAGATTTATTTTATAATTTATTGCAGTCCTGGAAACGTTTCGGCCTATTATCGGCCTTCCTCAGTCTGCTATATAAAGGTACAAAATATATACAGAAGAAAATCATAATGGGTCCTCATAAAAATAATATACAATGTTGTACAAACATATTGATTAATAATCTTGATGTAAATCACAGGTGATAATCATATAGTGGTATCCGCATTGTATACAGAGAAATATATATCACAATATATATCACAATATTGAGAGAGGAGAACCAGGTGAAAAGGAAAAATAAAGTTGAAATAAAATTGAAATAGAAGAGAGAGGGGACATACCCGACTGCTATCGCGAAATACTAATCCGGTACCCAAGTAAGGATTCCTATGGAGATCTATGGTGAATCAGGTGAATGGTTATGGTGGTGAAATATCTACTGATGGTGATATCAATAGGTGAATGTTGTGGTCATACCTACTTCAGAATGTCATGTTGATCTAAATGGTATCTCCTATTATTATAAGAGGGGATATACTGATTTAAATGCCTGGGAAATCCTTGTAAGATAAAAATAAATTTTTGCACAATTTTTTCATTTTTTTTTTTTTTTTTTTCATTCTGTTTTTTATTTTTCATTTCCCTGGCATTTAAATCAGTATATCCACTCTTATAATATTAACCATTCACCTGATTCACCATAGATCTCCATAGGAATCCTTGCTTGGGTACCGGATTAGTATTTTGCGATAGCAGTCGGGTATGTCCCCTCTCTCTTCTATTTCAATTTTATTTCAACTTTATTTTTCCTTTTCACCTGGTTCTCCTCTCTTAATATTGTGATATATATTGTGATATATATTTCTCTGTATACAATGCGGATACCACTATATGATTATATCACCTGTGATTTACATCAAGATTATTAATCAATATGTTTGTACAACATTGTATATTATTTTTATGAGGACCCATTATGATTTTCTTCTGTATATATTTTGTACCTTTATATAGCAGACTGAGGAAGGCCGATAATAGGCCGAAACGTTTCCAGGACTGCAATAAATTATAAAATAAATCTAATTTGCAAAGGATTATTCAGTTGAGTGCCAAGTTACTTTATTATTCACTTTAGTCTGGGTAACCTACTTGCGCACCCTGCGGTAGTGCCACGCTATATTTGACACAGGCCCGATAGGCAGTTGGCATAATTAATGGTGGGAAGTCCAACGGTATATGATCGTCTTCGATTTTAGAATTTTAGATTTTTTTGTTTATTTTAGATTTTTAGTCCAGCCTTTCTTGACTTTATAAGGGCATGACATGCCTATATCTGTGTCTCCTCCTCCTCCTTTTACTCCTCCACCTCTTTTCTATACGTAGTTGCCCTTTTCCATGTTATTTTTGTCTTCTGAGCATTTTGTCTGCTTTGGGACACCTTTTAAGGTGTTTGGTAATTGTTTTCTATGTGTTTGTATGTGTTTGTGTTTGCCTGCCATTGTTTTCAATGGGGCTCGACGGTGTTCGTCGAACGTTCGACGAACATTCGACGAACTTGCCTCCTGTTCGACGAACCAAACCGAACTTGAACACTAGCGGGGTGGCTCAACACTATTCCTGATATATAGACGTACATTTTTAATGTTTAAACTATGCTATATATACCTAGTATCTGGTGATACTGTACCCTTTCTGCAAGGAAGTCCTCCTCCACCCACCACTCCAGTACCCTTTGTGCCCGAAATTCATCCTCCACCCACCACTCTAAGTGTATCATTGATACCTGGAACATTGGCCCACACGTGTGATTATTTCTTGCGGGTCTTCTTTTTATATTGTGGTGTGATTCATCCTAAGCGTGTGAGAGTCTGTGGGTTACTCCTGCAATTTATATGTAGATTTAAAAATTACCCCAACACTGTATACAGCTCTACGCTTGTGATACATTACCCATTTACTGCTTTTTATATTCTGGTCTAATCCAAACTGACCAAGTGAGAGTCTGTTTCTGACTATGGAAATAAATACTGAGATTGACAATGACCTCTACACTGTGAACAGCTGTACGCTTCAGATCCATTACCGTTTTACGGCTTTTTATATTGTGTTGTAATCCATACTGAGCCTGAGAGCGTCTGTGTCTGCCTCCTGAAATATATATGGAGATTTAGAATGTTTAAACTATACTATATATACCTGGTATCTGATGATACTGTACCCTTTTTCTACTTTTTATATCTAATCCATTCTGAGCCTGTGAGCGTCTCTGTGTGACTCATGAAATATATAGGGAGATTGACAATTATCCTTTGACTGTATAGAGCTGTACGCTTCTGATACAGTTCCATATATCTGATGTTATTTTGGGTACATTTTCTCCAAAATTTGGAAGTATGTTGGAAGATGCCGCAGACGTGGGTGTGGGGGGGCCAGCTGGTACTGATGGTGGTGGTGCATCTGCTGGTAGTGGCAAAAGCACAATAGCAGCTAAGGCAGTAGGTGTTGAGCCCGCATCATGGTCTTTCTCCAGAACGCCTGGAAGGCTACCTTTTCTGGGAGTAGGTTAACCGCTTTTAAAGCCGGAGCATCAGGAACTGGTTTTGGCTTACATTGCCAAAACAGACTCCAGCAAATATGCCCTCCTCTTTTGAAGTTTCAAAAAATGCAAGCACTGAGTCATCAAGTGCTGGCTCCTTGTCAGGAAGAACCCCTTTCCTTGTGTCCTTCAGCCCACCAAAAGTGAATGAAGCAGCAGGCCACACTTCACATTAGTCCATGTAGCTCTTTCCCACATACCATGCCTGGGTTATCAAGTCAAATCATGAATTCCCCAGTCCAAGATGAATCTGACATGGAGTGTGGGTGGCCAGCCAGGGCAGTGGGGTTAATCGGTACCGGGCCAGTGTCTCAAAGGGATGTGTCATGGTGGTGGTGACCCGGTCCGTGGGCCTTGGAGTCCATGCAAAGGGGTGAATAACGTTTATAGGTAAATGATACGTGATGCCACCTGTGGTTTCTGATCAGATTGACCAGCGCTGCAGTGTCGCTTCTCTGGGACAGATGTTGTGGTGCAGCTAAGATGTAGAAGCCCTGCACAGGTAGGGCCGTAGTCGCAGGACAGATAAAAGAGTTAGTAGATGGTGTGCAGTGCAGGATGTAGCGGAGCCATGCACCAGGCGCAGGAGAAAGATGACAGACACAGTCGTGCAGTTCCTTTACCTGTACTTGGTAAGTGCCGTACAGGACCCAGAGTACAGATGGAAAAGGAGTTGGTCAGCCTGGAAGCAAATTAGGAATTCTCTCTCTGCAGATAGGTAGTGTGGCCTCCGTTCTAGTGCTTATCTGAGGTACTCGCAGTACTGAGCTCACTGAAGTTCCCCCTGTTGACTCTCTTTTGAAACTTTCTCGTATGGCAGGCAGCCGTAGCCCTTTCCTTCTGGCTCACACAAGTCGCTGCTGGGGCCTCCGAGCCTTAGTTGGGAACAGAGCATTTACAGCTGCTACTTCCTCCGGTTTCTGCTGCAGGAACATCAGTGTCCCTACAAACTCGGAGACCGGAATCCGAACCATGCGCTCCAGCTAGGAGTGAGCCTTAACTCTGCTCATCCTCCCGCTCCCCTTCTCACATCCACACACTGCCCCTTCCCTTCACAGACTGCCCTAACTTCCCTCCTCCCGACCACAGAGAGCAGCTCCTCAGCAGTCAGGTTCTGAGCTCTCCCTGCTGGCATGGAGTGGGAACTGTGTTGTGTGTTGGTTTAACTGCTAGAGAGATCCTTTGTTGCTCCCAAGCATGACATCACACTCCCTAGGAGGAAGGTAATGCCACTGTGGTGACCATACTCCTGGGGGCACCACAAGTGCACTGATGCCCAGCCACTGCTAGATGATTCTGCTGGTACATTGACCCAGACCACTACATTCCCCTCGCACTCTACACAGCCAGAATCTGACCCTGATGAAACTCAGGTTCCCCTTCCTGCATACTATACCACCTTACACGTTGACAAAGAGGAAGATGCAGATGAAAGTGTAGGTTCCTTGAGCAGGTGGGGGGCATACTCATGGGTGATGGCACTGGCACAGGGCCCCTCATAGTACGCAAAAGTGTCTCTGACGGTGGGGGTGCACACCCACCATCAGACACACCACCGTACTATGAGGGGCCCTGTGCCAGTGCCGTCGCCAACGAGTGGGCACCCATGCTTGCTCAGGATCACAGCACTTGCAAAGTTGAAATACTTACCTCTCCCTGCTCCACCGCCGTGACGTCTTCCGCATTTCCTGACAGTGACATTCTGGTCAGAGAGCGCGATGACATCACGTCTGTACACCCTCTGCCTAAACAGTCCAAGTGTAGAGAGATGGAAGATAGTGACGACGAGGAGTCCAGACTAGTACAGGGATTCCCTAGCGAGGAGCCTTATTTAATTGTTTTAAAGGTTAGGAGCAATTTTTGGGGAGCACTATACTCTGGAGAATGATATATGGGGCCGACCATACACTGGAGCATTCCAAAGGTGGACATCAGACACTGGAGCAGCATTTACAGGGCCCATTATACACTGAAGCATTAGAAATGGGGCCCATTCTATATGGAGCATTATTTGGGCCCATAAGACAGTGGAGCTTCATCCATGGGGACCAACATATACTGTAAAATTATGTGGAGCTCATCATATACTGTATGGAACATTATATGGGACCAATGATTCTGTATGGAGAAATATATGGGCCTCATACTCTGTATAGCGCACTATGCGGTGGCCATAATACTGTATGGAGTAATATACTGTCCGTTTTTGGAGCTATTGGAGAATTTAAAATGGATATCAGTCATGTGATGTAAGAAGTGAAGTATTTTTCATTGTACTATACCGCTATTTCTCTGCCGTATCAGAGAATCATGAAATGTGTTAAAGGAGCCCATCAACACTCTTTGGCCCTGGGCCCACGAAAATCTGGAGCCAGCACTACCCCCCCCACAACTTTAGCCAAATAACCCCCAGTTTTCAATGCCTAACTATTATTATAAAGTAAATTAAGGTTGACAAGCTTAAGTAATAAGAATTGATGTTTTTGGCATTAAAATGGGCACTGTAGGTGTGTTTCCTGTCCTCCACTCACTGCCGACTTTTCTTCCCCATTGACTTGCATTGGGTTTCGTGTTTCAGTCGGCCTTCGTCTTTTCACGATAATCGGCCAATTTCGTTCGACCCGACTTTTGCGAAAGTCGGATTTCATGAATCCCGACTCAACCCGAAAAAAGGCAAAGTCGCTCTTCTCTAGTGATAATGTTATAATGAATTCTAGTGTAGACATTTAGTAGAATAGGAGGAACAAGAGTACCTATAGTCCAAATGTTGTTGCAGCCAAATATTAAATGCTTATAGTAATAGGGGACCTGTAAAAATCATGGTATAGTTATATATGGGTCTGGTAGGAATAGATATGTGATATAGATATGTGATACAAAAAGTAGAGATACTGTACCTTGATGTATGTTCCAAAAGGGATAACAAGGGCAGCTTGGCCCCTGTGAGTCCATAATTGATGGTATGGTTATATATAGGATAAATATGAGTTAGATGTAGTGCCAAATTGAGAGCCCAAGTACATTTATTTGTAGCGTAGCCGAGCGGCGCTCCCGCGCCTTGCTGTGCGGTGTGTATTGGTTTCCAGGAGAGCCTGGACCGGAAGTGACGTCGCATAACATCAATGGTATGGCCGCACATGCACGGCCGTAGTCAAGGAAGCTGTATGCATGGTAACAGCTTAATCATATGTGTGCCGCAGTGTGTGGGGAACCGGTGACAAATAATATGGCGCATAGATTCACAGCAGTCATACGATAAAGGAGGGGTATTTGTTATCAAGAAATATAAAGGAATAATATAATGGAATATGGGTATCAGGTTTATATACTGTAGATTAAGGTCCGGTATCATTGCTAGAAAATGGAAATGAAAAAGAAAAGCACAATATGAGTACTATATATAGTATATTCACAATAAATTTTGACATTTTTTGCAAGATATTCCACTAAAAGTGTGGGGTGAATTCTAATTTTATTAGTAATCGGACCTTCATGGCCTATTACACCTACACCTCGCAATTTTACAGTGTGCATGCTAATTACTTTTTAGTGATACTGTTAGACTATGCATTGAATGCAAGGCCTGCCTTGCCCCAAAGTTACATGCACCCAAATAAGCCTTTGAACACATGTACTGGATGGCCACATGAAACCAAAGTTCCCCATTCGGATTTTTTTAAGTCACCTAAAGTTTGCCCATGAAGTGAATACAAGGTCTGCCCAAAATGTGCACGCACTCCAATCCCCCAAGGAAGATATGTGGAGTATGGTCTCCGAAAAATGTTTTCCCAGTTTAAAGGAACGGATCTCCTTTACTTGTAATGCAAACATTTCCCCCTTTGGGGTACACATAAACTTACTGTGTAAATATTTTTTTTTACGGCCATCATAAACACCCTTGCGTAAATTTCTAGTGGCTGTTGCATCATACAACACGATCACCCTCGTGTTGTAGTGGTGGTGTCTGAAGAGACATGGAGGATGGCCTCCAAAAAATGTTTTCCCAGTTTAAAGGAGCTGGTCTCCTATGCTTGTAATGCCCATACACTAAGTGTATGGGCTGAAAAACAATTCCCCCTGGGGAGTGCACATCAACATACTGTGTTAACTTTTATTAACCCCATAGTGACGGAGCCAATTTGCAGCTTAATGACCAGGCCAATTTTTAAAATTCAGACCACTGTCACTTTATAAGGTTATAGCTCGGGAACTCTTTAATGGATCCCGCTGATTCTGAGAATATTTTTTCATGATATATTTTACTTCATGATAGTGGTAAAATTTCTTCGATACGAATTGCGTTTATTTATGAAAAAAATGGAAATATGGCGAAAAATTTTTAAATTTTGCAATTTTCAAACTTTTAATTTTTATGCCCTTAAATCAGAGAGATATCTTACAAAACCACTGTATAAATAAAATTTCCTACATGTCTGCTTTACATCAGCACAATTTTGGAACCAAATTTTTTTTTTATTAGGAAGTTATAAGGGTTAAACGTTGACCAGCAATTTCTCATTTTTACAACAAAATTTACAAAACCTTTTTTTTTTTAGGGACCACATCACATTTGAAGTCACTTTGAGAAGTCAGTACGACAGAAAATACCCAAAGTGACACCATTCTAAAAACTTCACCCCTCAAGGTGCTCAAAACCACATTCAAGAAGGTTTTTTTTACCCTTTACATGCTTCACAGGAACTGAAGCACTGTGGAAGGAAAAAAATTAACATTTAACTTTTTTTTACAAACATTTTAATTCAAAACCAATTTTTTTTTATTTTCACATGTGAAAAAGAGAAAATGAACCACAAAATTTGTTGTGCAATTTCTCCTGAATATGCTGATACCCCATATGTGGGGATAAACGACTGTTTGGGCGCACGGAAGGGCTTGAAACGGAAGGAGCACTGTTTGACTTTTTCAATGCAGAATTGGCTGGAATTGAGATCGGACGCCGTGTTGCATTTGAAGAACCCCTGATGTACCTAAACATTGGAAACCCCCAACAAGTTAAACAATTTTGGAAACTAGACCCCTTAAGGAACTTATCTATTTGTGTTGAGCACTTTGAACCCCCAAGTGCTTCACAGAAGTTTATAACGCAGAGCAGTAAAAATATAAAATCTTTTTTAGTCTGCTATTTTTTATTTTCACAAGGCTAACAGGAGAAATTGGATCACAAAAGTTGTTGTGAAATTTGTCCTGAGTACACTGATACCCCATATGTGGGGGGAACCACTGCTTGGGCGCATGGGAGAGCTCGGAAGGGAAGGAAAGCCATTTTGGAATGCAGATTTTGATGGAATGTTCTGCGGGAGTCATGTTGCGTTTGCAGAGCCCCTGATGTGCCTAAACAGTAGAAACCCCCCCACAAGTGAAACCATTTTGGAAACTAGACTCCCCAAGGAGCTTATCTAGATGTGTGGTGAGCACTTTGAAGTACCCAAGAAGTTTATAACGTAGAGCCATGAAAATAAAAAATCATTTTTTTCCACTAAAATGATTTTTTAGCCCCCAATTTTTTTTATTTTCCCAAGGGTAGCAGGAGAAATTAGACCCCCAAAGTTGGTGTACAATTTGTCCTGAGCACGCTGATGCCCCATATGTTGGGGTAAACCACTGTGTGGGCACACTTCTGGGCTTGGAAGGGAGGGAGCATCATTTAACTTTTTGAAATGAAAATTAGCTGTAATCAATGGTGGCGCCATGTCGAATTTGGAGACCCCCTGATGTGCCTAAGTAGTGGAAACCCCTCAATTATAGCTCCAACCCTAACTCCAACACACCCCTAAGCCTAATCTCAACCCTAACCCTAATCCCAACCCTAACCCTAATCCTAATCACTAACCCTAATCCTAACCCTAATCCCAACCCTTACCCTAATCCTAACCTAACTCCTTTTCAAATAATTTTATTGGTTTTTACTAATTAAACAGGGTAAGGGAAGGAAGGTAGGAAGGGAGGAAAGGGAATGGGAAGTAAAGAACCTTGTACAGGTACGAACATTTTTTTAAAACTAGAGAACCCACAAATAGGCATTTAGCGAATAAAAACATAAAAGGAAAAGAAAATTGCCAATCCTTATTATGGGGTAACATTCTTGGAAGGAGATACAACATCCCGGTACTACAACAGCCATGCTTAGGCCTCAAAATATAATACCTCTTAATAGGTCTATTTGATATGAAATTTGTTGTTCCAAGTCTTCCATTTTTTTGCACATTTGTGGATGTGATTGTTGTTAATCGCAAGTCTGCATTCTAAATCGCTATGTTGGCCTATCTTATCAAGTATGTCCGAAAACTTAGGAACCTCGACTTTCTTCCACCATTGTGCTAACATGGTCTTAATCACTAAGAGGATGTGTATAATAATGTATCTTACCGAATCATCAGATTGTTCCATGTCTAATGAAAGAAGTGCTCTTTCAGGCGTAATTGTGAAGTCCTTAGCAAAGAGGTTAATGTGCTGTGTACCTGGAACCAAAGGTTTTTGATTTTTGAACAACCCCAAAATATATGGTAGAGGTTCCCTTGATGTCCACAGCCTCTCCAGCACAAGGAAGATAGTTCTGTGTTAAAATGTGATAACCTTGTCGGGGTATAGTACCACCTATTTAACAGTTTAAAATAACCCTCGTGAAGACCCATCGATATGTTGGAATTGTAAGTGTTTTTGAAGGCATCGTTCCAATTCTCGAGACGGATATCAGCACCTAACCTAACTCCTTTTCAAATAATTTTATTGGTTTTTAGTAATTAAACAGGGTAAGGGTAGGAAGGGAGGAAAGGGAATGGGAAGTAAAGAACCTTGTACAGGTACGAACATTTTTTCAAAACTAGAGAACCCACAAATAGGCATTTAGCGAATAACAACATAAAAGGAAAAGAAAATTGCCAATCCTTATTATGGGGTAACATTCTTGGAAGGAGATACAACATCCCGGTACTACAACAGCCATGCTTAGGCCTCAAAATATAATACCTCTTAATAGGTCTATTTGATATGGAATTTGTTGTTCCAAGTCTTCCAATTTTTTGCATATTTGTGGATGTGATTGTTGTTAATCGCAAATCTGCGTTCTAAATTGCTATGTTGGCCTATCTTATCAAGTATGTCCGAAAACTTAGGAACCTCGACTTTCTTCCACCATTGTGCTAACATGGTCTTAATCACTAAGAGGATGTGTATAATAATGTATCTTACCGAATCATCAGATTGTTCCATGTCTAATGAAAGAAGTGCTCTTTCAGGCGTAATTGTGGTTTTTGATTTTTGAACAACCCCAAAATATGTGGTAGAGGTTCCCTTGATGTCCACAGCCTCTCCAGCACAAGGAAGATAGTTCTGTGTTAAAATGTGATAACCTTGTCGGGGTATAGTACCACCTATTTAACAGTTTAAAATAACCCTCGTGAAGACCCATCGACATGTTGGAATTGTAAGTGTTTTTGAAGGCATCGTTCCAATTCTCGAGACGGATATCAGCACCTAAATCGGACTCCCATCTCTTCATATATATGCTTTTGTGGCTCGATAGGTCCTTGACGACAGAGCTATACAAATTACGCAGACTCCAGAGGTTTTTATTTTTAAGGTTGAAGATAGCATTTCATAATTTAAAGTCTACCCTTTTATGATTTTCCAAATTCTGTCTTTCAACAGACCAGCTCAGATGACGATAGATTATATTTAGCCCTGATCTCACTGAATTTCAAGAACTCCACTACACTAAATACATCCCACACCTTTTTGATTACAGATATCCCCCATACCTCCGGTATCGGGAGATCATTTCTAAGTGCAAATGAAGATAGGGGTAGTTTGAAGATTTGCTCTGTTTTTTCATATTTTTAGTCGGCTTAATGAGTTCCCTCCAGGCTGAGATTATCTACTGAAATATAGGATGCGATGAGTTCACACTGTGCTTTTGCAGAAGGAAGTAAAAGAAAAGCTTTCGCGTGGAACCTCTATCACTAGCATCACTCTCCAAGCCATACCAAGCTGGATGTGTCATGTTTTCCGTTAACCAGTGCCAGCTCTGTTTAATAAGTGAGGCCTGAAAATAAGCGTATATGTTGGGCAGTCCTGCACCCCCATGTTTTTATTTTTATAAAGTAAGTCTGCAGATATTCTTGCTTTCTTACCTTTCCAAATAAATAGTCGGATGAGCTCTTGAATTTTATCAATGGTTTGGCCCGGAAAGCTAACTGGCAAAGTCCTAAATATGTATAAAATTTTGGGAAGGGTAAAGGCCTTGACTGCCACTATCTTCCCAAAAATGGAAGTCTCTAGCTGAGCCAAAAAGGATAGATTCCCTGTAATAGTATTTATAGTGCTGTCTAAATTGGCCCTAACTGTGG
The DNA here is from genome assembly GCF_039654945.1 of Dendrobates tinctorius. Classification (NCBI taxonomy): domain Eukaryota; kingdom Metazoa; phylum Chordata; class Amphibia; order Anura; family Dendrobatidae; genus Dendrobates; species Dendrobates tinctorius. The sequence continues at coordinate 3,284,788 of NW_027361827.1, read as the reverse complement.
CTTGGATTGATCCTGCTATTCTAATCCCTAGATAGACAGTCTCTTTCTTCTCCCAAATGAACTGGGTTTGAGTCTTTATTTCATTAATTTCGGATTGTTTCATGTTTAGAGTTATAAATTTGGATTTGTGTTGGTTTATCTTAAAATAGGATGCTCTAGAGAATTTTTCTAGTTCATCTGAAAGGGCTTTAATGGAATTTGCGGGATCAAGTAGTGTGAGGAATAGATCATCTACGAAAAACCCAATTTTAAAATTTTGTGATGGCAGTTCAAAGCCTTTAATATCATTGTTTAATCTAATTTTTTCGGCTAGGAGCTCTATGGCAAGCACAAATGGAAGGGGAGACAGGGGGCACCCCTGTCTCTGCCATTAGAAATGTCGAACGAGTCGGAAAGGAAGTTGTTTGCATAGATCCTGGCACTAGGACCCGAGTATAGGGCGAAGACTTTTCATAGAAACTTCTCGTCAAAGCCAAATCTAGCGAGAGTTGCTTTTAAATAATGCCAGTTTAGTCTATCGAACGCCTTCTCGGCGTCCAGTGCGAGAAAAGCAGTTTGGTTCTCGAGTTGTTAGCTAAATTTATCAGGTTCAACACCCTTCTAGTCCCGTCTGAGGCCTGGCGGCCCTCTGTGAACCCTATTTGATCATCCACCAACAGACGTGGAAGGATGTTTTTTAGTCGGTTTGCGATGATCTTTGAGTAGATTTTAACATCGCTGTTTATGAGCGAGATTGGCCTATAGTTCTGTATCCTCTCGGGGTCCCCCCCCTTTGGAATCATGACAATTATTGCCTCTAACATCTCCTTTGGGAAGGAGCCCCGAGAGGATGCCAGATCAAAGACGGAAGCTAACTGTGGAGCCAGAATTTTTTAAAAGGATTTATAGAATTCCCCAGAGAAGCCATCCGGCCCTGGTGATTTTTGGGACTGCAGTTTCTTGATAACGTCAACTATTTCACTCTCTGTAAAAGGGCTATTGACATAATTCAAGTCCAGCTCATCAACTCTTGGTAAATTGATACTCTGTAGAAAAGAATCCACAAAATTCGAGTTAACTACCGGTGTTTGGGGGTCATCTTTCAGGTTATAAAGATTTTTAAAGAAATCTGCGAACGAGCTGACAATGTCCCTAGGGTGAATTTTGGGGTCACCCGAGGGAGATACAATCTTAATTATCCTTTTTTTTTATTCTTTCTCTTTCTAATTTCCTCATCATAAACTTGGTAGGCTTATTGAGAGATGCATACGATTTATACCTAGATGCTTTGATGACTGCATCATCATATTCCTGGTAGATTTTAGATCTCAGACTCTGTCTAAGTCTCAAAATCTCAGCCTGGATGGTTTGGGAAGGAACTTTCAAGTTGGTTTGTTTTTTTTCCAGATCATTAATTTGGGCCTGTAGGTTTGTAATTTTTTCCCTATTTCTCTTCTTATGTTTACAGAGGATCTGCATAAGGCATCCCCGCAGGACCGCCTTATGGGCATTCCAGACCGTGAACTGATCTACTTCACGAGATACATTTTCCTTGAAGTAGTTTAAGAGAATGTTTTCTATCTCTTGCTTGTACTCTGGTATATATAACAAGGCTGGGTTAAGTTTCCAGCGGAATGACTTGTCAGAGGGAGGACCCACGAGGAACTCAGCGAGAACCGGGGCATGATCCGAGATGGTCTTTTGCATGAACCGTATATCCTTAATTTTGGTTAAAGTAAATATATTAGTAAGTAGTAGATCGATTCTAGATGCTGTCTTATGTACATCTGAAAAGTGAGAATACTCACGAGACGATGTGTTCAAGCAATGAAAAGCATCATAAAGCTCATTTTAAATTAACCAGGTTTTTAAAGCTGGAACCTTATGGTGAACTAATGAGGATGAATCTATGCTACTATCTGGGACAATATTAAAATCCCCTAGTAAGATAAGATCGCCTGTTTTGACTTTGTCTATTTTTTTGATTAGCTTGTTCAAGAATCGAATGTGTCCCTTGTTAGGTGCGTATACATTCACTATTGTGCATGGCCTTTCATGGAGTAAGCATATGAGTATATGAAACCTGCCCAACAAGTCTGGTATCTCTTTGATGAGCTGAAAAGTAATGGTGCCACCTACCAGTGTAATGACCCCAGCCTTTTTCTTTGTGGACAGTGACTTGTACATGTGTGGAAAGTTCTTGTGCTGTAAAACTGGGTGTCGATCGGAGGCAAGTTTAACCTCCTGGAGGCATACCAATTCGGCACGGGTTCGGTTGATCTCCTTCCATACCACCTACCTCGTGTTCAGACTGTTGAGCCCCCTAACATTGTATGATAAGATTTTCATCATTAGAGTGCAATATCAAAACAGAAAAATGGAAACACAGTGAAATACAGAAAAAAAATTAGGAACTTGAGAGTTCTCTTGGAGGACTCCAAACCGGTTGGTGTCTCACCTTGGTGTGGGGGAAAAAGTGAGAAAAAATTAAGTGGCAAGTTTCCACAGTGACATCAATAAACTGTAAATATGCGTCATAAGATATAAGATATTCAGGAAAAGGAAATTAATAGTAAACACCATGTAAATTCGAACATAAGATAAAAATCAGTCCTAATCCCTATCCCTAAATGCTGGTTCATCCATCAGAAATTTAAGGAACTTCTGACCCTCATGTGGAGTGTAGATGGGGTAGTTTTTTCATTATACCAGACTAATAGCTTGGTAGGGAAACCCCATCTATATGACACTCTGAGCTCTCTAAGTTTAGAGGTCAAATCTCTGAAGGACCTTCTTGCGTCCATTGTCTCTTTGGAGAAGTCTTGGATATGGCTCTGGAGGTGAACCTCTCTCTCTCAGAGATTTTAGAACCTTCCCCTTGGTTTAAAAAAATGGACTCTGAGGATAGTGTCCCTAGGCTTTTCCTGTGGGACCCCTTTTGGACGTGGGAGGCGGTGTATACGATCAATATTTACTTCTAATTCTGTTAATTTTGGCGATAGTTTTTTGAATAAATTTTTAGTGTAATCTGAAAGATCTGCCTGGGAGACCGACTCAGGAATACCTCATATTTTTAAGTTATTTCCCCTGCTTCGGTCTTCCAGATCCATTAATTTGTTTTTAAGGGAAATAACCTCCGTTTTGAGGAGAGAATTTTTCTTTGAGAGGTAAACTATGTCCCTCTCCGCCTGTACCATCTTTACCTCATATTTCTCAACCTTTTGGCTAAGATTCCTGCAAGTTTCCTGTAGGGCTTTAGCCTGAGTCTCAAACCCTATTTTTAGGGCATCACTGAAGGACTGGAAGAGATCCACCATGAATCCTTCGGTGGCTTGTTTATTAGACCCCTTGTATTCCTCCAGGTTAATGGATGGAGGAGGAACAACAAATGAAGGAAATGGACCCCCAGTGTCCCTTCTAGGCATCTGCCTTTTAGGGCTAGTGTTTGGGGTATAGTCAGATGAGACACTGTCGGAGTCCTCAGAAGAAAGACTCCCGGTGTTTTCCTGATCGTCTGGGCCCTTCCTTTTGTTTGATTTTCAAGTGTCCATTTCCTCCGTGAGGGGCTAATTTGGAGGGGGAGTTTTAATGTGTCCCCCCAAATTTTTCTGTTTTTGAAGTGTTTCAGGTTGTGTTTTAGGCAGTGTTTTGGTCAATGGGTTATTGATACCTGATCCCCCTTTTGCAGCTTTGACAGGTGCAGGGTTATGGGATTGTTTTATATAAGGCGTTTTTGGCTCACCTCTTTTCAGAGGTGACCTAGATTTTGTGGGGCTTTACACATTAGGGATATCCTCATAGGATTTTGAATATGCCTCCAAATTGTGCCTCGTCACCCTGTGTGAGCTATTATTAATTCTGCCCCTGCCCAGCTGCATCTTAATTTGCCACGCTGCCTTCCCTGGCCTCAGATCTATGACCCTTTTAGCTTGATCAATCAGACAAGTTAAGTAAAATGGTCTAAAAACAAGTTTCAGAAAAGGAGTCAACTGAGAAACCCTCAGTAAGAGCGCCAAAAGTCACACAATTCCTCAATAATAATGCAAGCAGTCCACTGTAGCTCTGATCCTTGCTTGAAGAGTGGATAATCCTTTATTATGGTGCACTGCACAGACGAATATAGGGCACCGGGGCCACCAGCCAGAAACTGCGGTCACTATTGTATTATAAGTCTGCGCCACTGGAAAGTGCAGAATAGTCAGTATTCCTTTATTTTGTGGGGATAGTGAGGGCCCTCCCTGCAGTCTATATCCTTCTCCTCAGTATACGTGGGGTTAACTGCCTGCTGCACCGCACAGTACAGCGGGAGTATAGCTGAGCCTGTAGTACCCGGGGCCACTTGCTGTGTGCTGCAGGGCCTGTGACTTCAGCTTTCTGCAACGTTGACAGGCTGGACACAGCCAGAACTACTTCCCATTGAGTTCTATTGGGGCTATGATCAGTGTGCAGCGTCTGGTTCTAGTGACCGGATTTCAGTTGTGCCTCACTTCAGCAGTTTTTAGTGGCTCCCCCGATGCTAGTCGCCTCTGATCCAGTCCTTTATGAGGCTGTATAGTGCTGTTCTTGGCTGATTCCAGGGTCTGGTCCTAGAGGTCCGGTGGTATCCCTCCACCCTTCAGCTCCGTGGCAAAGAAAGAGTCCCTGCCTGTGTCTTTGCTTTCCTCTTCAGCGTGCCATGCTAGAATATGTCTAGGGAAGCTCCTCTGTCCCCGCTAACCTAACCCCGATATTACAGCAGTCAGAATTCAGCGGCACTCAGGTGTAAATCAGCAGGGATGAACATGCAGGAGTCTGTATCCCTCCGCCACAGCCACGCCGTTATCCTCCACACACCGCAGGCAGAAAGCCGTGCAGACAGCTGGATATATGTTGTGCCTTACTGGGGGGATCCAAATAAAGTCCTCAGTACCAATAATGATCCTCCAGATCAATCCTGGCTTCAGTACAGCCCATGCTGGCACTCCGGTCTACTCACAGGAGGGTAGATGATATGGGGTGATGTCCCTCAGCTTCTGCTGCACCGCAGCCGTCCACACTTGCAAAAGCTTATTTCTTCGGTGCTCTTTGGACCAGAGTCCTGCTTTTTGTCTCAAAATGGGCACCCAAAGTTCATAAATAAAATAGGGTCCAGCAAGGTCATTTTGGTTAACCCTATGCACGCTTATTTTGTAGCTTTAGAATGTGACTGTGGGAGCTTAGAGCTCTTGCTGCCTACATGGTCAGAGCCCAGGCCACGCCCCTCCTAACCCTAATTCCAACCCTAACACTAATTCCTACCCTAACCCTAATTCTAAACCTAACCCTAATGGAAAAACGAAAATAAATATATTTTATTTTTTTCATTATATTTCCCTAACTAAGGGGGTGATAAATGGGGGGTTATTTACTATTTTTTTATTTTGATCACTGTGATAGGGTTTATCACAGTGATCAAAATGTACGTTCAATGAATGAATGAAATCTGCCGGCCAACAGATCTCGGCGGGCGCACTGCACATGCGCCCACCATTTTCTAACTGTAAGAAGATGGCGGAGCCAATGGAGGGGACTCACGTGGGCCAAGGACCACTGGGAGGTACCAGGATTGGGGACCCTATTTCTCTCTCCTCTGATGTGCGATCACATCAGAGGGGAGAGAAATTAAATGACACATAGGACTTTTTTTGCAGTCGCTGTTAGGCTAGTTTCACACTTGCTTTTTTTTGCAGCGCGTTTTTCCCGCAAAAAAACGCATTGAAAAAACGCATACAAAAGCATACAACTGCTGCGTTTTTTTCAAGCATTTTTATGAGCATGCATGAAAAAAACGCAGCGTTTTTATGCGTTTGTATGCGTTTTTAGTGCGTTTTTACCGCGTTTGCGTTTTTTTCCAACATTAGGTGGCCCCTCACACTAACCCAAACCATGACTTTACTAACCCTAACCCTGACCCTAACCCTAACCCTGACCCTAACCCTAACCCTGACCCTGACCCTAACCCTTAACCAAATCATACTTAACCCTAACCCAAACCCTAAACCCTAACTAACCCTAACCCTGACCCTAACCCTAACCCTAACCCTGACCCTAACCCTAACCCTAACCCTAACCCTGACCCTAACCCTAACCCTAACCCTTAACAAAACCATACTTAACCCTAACCCTGACCCTAACCCTAACCCTAACCCTAACCCTGACCCTAACCCTAACCCTAACCCTGACCCTAACCCTTAACCAAATCATACTTAACCCTAATCCTGACCCTAACCCTGACCCTAACCCTTAACAAAACCATACTTAACCCTAACCCTGACCCTAACCCTAACCCTAACCCTAACCCTAACCCTGACCCTAACCCTAACCCTGACCCTAACCCTTAACCAAACCATACTTAACCCTAATCCTGACCCTAACCCTGACCCTAACCCTTAACCAAACCATACTTAACCCTAACCCTGACCCAAACCCCAACCCTAACCCTGACCCTGACCCTAACCCTAACCCTAAACCCCCTTAACTAACCCTAACTCTAACCCAAACCCCTAAATTCCATGGTTAAAAAAAAAAAACGCATATGCAAAAAAACGCATACATGAGCATGCCAGTGCGCACATATGCGCATCCATAGGCTATAATGGCCATTTTTAGCGCAAAACGTGCGCATATGTGCGCATGCGCTTTTTTGCAGGGCCAAAAAATGCAACATGCTGCGTCTGGAAAATACAAACGCACACCCCAAAAAAACGCAGCGCATGAAAATCGCATACATGCGCTTACAAGCGCGCAGGTATGCGCACCCATGTTAAATATAGGGGAAAAAACGCATGCGCACATATGCGTTTTTTTCCAGCGCTAAAAAACGCAAATGTGAAACCAGCCTAACCTTTGTGCAATCACGTGCAATCCATACTGGGCCTAGCCTTATATGGTTAATAACGGCGATTGCAAAAGCGGGGTCTGTAAAAACCAAACCGAATCATGCTCTCTGTGGTCTCGGCTACCCCTGGCAGCTGAGACCCCGGAGAAAATCCAACTCCGGGGGGGTGAGATACACTTTTTCCACAGCGCCGTTAATTAACAGCGGTGTGGCTTAAGTAGCCTTAACTACTGTCGGTAAAAGGCATATTGGCGGTCGTTAAGGTGTTAAAGGGCATAAAAACAATCCTTTTACACAATAAGTTGTCTGTTGCATCATGGCCCACGGTCACCATGGTGATATAGTGGTGGTGGACGATGAGGATGAGAAGGAGGAGGATAACACCAAATAGCCAAAATCAGGATGTGTATACTCATGTGTAGGTGTGAAGATGTGCATGGGAATACACCTCACAAAAAAGACACTGTATTGGAGGTTATGATTCGCTGTTATCATTCGGTGGTGTAGAGAAGTCTGGCCCAATACAGCTCTTGTTCATTTTTATAAGAGTCAGCATGTCAGCATTTTCAGTTGACAGGCGGATGCGCTTATCAGTTACAATTCCACCAGTGGCACTAAAAACATGCTCTGATAAAATGCTAGTGGCAGGGCAGGCCAGGACCTCCAAGGCATAGAGAGCCAGTTCATGCCACGTGTCCAGCTTGGATACCCAATAATTAAAAGGCAGAGCGGAATCACGGGGATGTTGGTACAGTCAGTAAGGTATTCGTTCAGCACCTTCCCAAACTTTGCACTCCTTGTGAGAGTACCCTGCGCCTCTGGACCTGGGTGATGGGAGGTCTGAGAAAACTCTCCCAGAACGTTGCCAGTGTTCCACTGCTTCTGCTGGATTGGAGTTGTGTCTCTCTCACCTCTACTTCTTGGTTGTCCAATGAACTGTGACTTGTGCTGTCACCGTTTTCAATTGAGAATTTTTTAAATAATTCCGCAACAATGGCCCTCTGGTACTGCAACATTTCAGTATGCCTATCTGCCTCTGGAAGAAGAGATTGAAAGTTCTCCTTGTAATGTGGGTCTAGAAGTGTCACCAACCAGTAATGAGTGACACCCAAAATTTTGATAATGCAAGGGTCACGGGAAAGGCAGCGCAACATAAAATTTGCTATGCGTGCCAGACTACTAACAGGACTTCCGTGTCCTCACCAACAGGACGACTGACCATGCTGTCCTCCTCACCCTGTCCTCAGGCCATCCACGCTGAATAAATGATATGACAGTTGTTCTTGTAGTACTGTCTATAGTGCATGAAAGTAGCTCTCCTCCTCCTCTTCCTCATTGTCAACCAGTCCATGTTGTGATGTCATGAGACTGGGCTGTGTGTAATCACCCTGTATGGTTACTGGCTTCATCTCATCATGCTCTGCCTGCAATGCATCCACTTTCCTTGTGAGCATAGAGCTTTTGTTATGAGTTTATGCTAAAGTTCTATGGAGCCCAATGACGTGGGTCAAAAATTAAGACAGACACGGTATATCACAGTTCCAGATGTATATATATACTGTATATATATTACAGAGATATAAACTTCAGATGAGATGCAAACTGTGACACTACAGATAAGCAGGCAAATAAGACAGTCTCAAAGTGTGCAAATGTAGTAGTACAGACCAGTCCAGCAATGCAGGGTCCGGGGCCCAGAGCCCGGGCCGGCTCCTAAAGGAAAGCAGACCATAGCGGAGGTGGTTGCAGAGCGAGTGTAAAGCAACAGAGTCCTTCCGTGGTACGTAGATCCAAAAGCAGGTGGGGTATCCTGAAGATTAGAAGAAGCAAGCAGGTTGCAGTTCCTTCCAGCTTGGCAGCAAGTAAGGTACAAGATACACAAGCAAGGTACAATGCGCAGAGTTCCTTTATATACTCAGCAGACAGGAAACCAGGAGTATCAGACAGGAAGCAAGATGGCCCCCGTGAAGCCAGCAGCTCCATTTTGGTTAAGGGCAGAATCCATCCGAACTAAGGGCAAGAGCAGACAAAACAGGTACACAGTCCCAGTCCTTACATTACGCTCCTCTTTAAAGATGTCCTCTGGACGATCTTACATCTGGCTTATTGGAGTATCTGCTGTGGAACTGTCTGATCAGACGAGGAGCGTGAATATTCTCTAGAGGTTCCCAGGAATTCTCTTCAGATGAGTATCCTTGCCATTTTACCAGATACTGGAGTCGTCCCCTATGAATCCGGGAATCAATGATCTTTTCCACAATGAATTTCTCCTGCCCGTCAATGAGAATTGGATCGGGAGGAGCAGATGTGCGCCCAGAGAACGGATTTGCCACTACCGGTTTAAGCAGAGAAACGTGAAAGACAGGATCTATCTTTAAAAAACTAGGCAACTTGAGTCGGCAGGCTACAGAACTCACTATGCTGCTGATTTTGTATGGACCAACATACTTCTGCCCCAGTTTAGGTGTTGGAACCTTGAGCTTCAAGTTCTTTGTTGAAAGCCAAACCATGTCTCCTACCTTGTATGTGTGTACTGGCTTACGGAATCTGTTTGCTGCCTTTTTGTATCTCTCCTGTGCTGTGGCCAGCGTCTGCTTTAGAACTTCCAGATTCTCCTGAAGAGATGAAATGCGATCGGCTACCGCAGGCACTGACATGTCTATCGGAAGTCGAGGAAGAATGCTGGGAGGATATCCCTTATTAGCGAAAAATGGAGACATCTTGATGGATGCAATCTGTGAGTTATTATAGGTGAATTCAGCCAATGGGAGCAAACTCACCCAGTCATCTTGCAGGTGACACACATAGCAACGCAGATACTGCTCCAAGGTGTGGTTGGTCCGTTACGTTTGGCCGTTAGACTGCGGATGGAAAGCAGATGACAAATTTACCTTGATGTCAAGAGCAGAACAAAAATTTTGCCAAAATTTTGAAGTAAATTGAACCCTTTGATCAGATATTACTTCATCCAGGACTCCATGTAATAGAAAAATATTTTGTACAACAAGGTCCGCTGTCTGTTTAGCTGTCAGTAACCCAGTACAGGGGATGAAATGAGCAGCTTTGGTTAATCGGTCAACCACTATTAGAATCGTATTCTTTCCTTGGGATGTTGGCAACTCTACAATAAAGTCCATTGAGATAGACCCCCAGGGACGAGATGGAACAGGAAGAGGTTGCAATAGTCCTGTAGGTGAGGAGCGAGGGACTTTTGATCTGGCACATACCTCACATGATGACACGTCCATTCGAACGTCTTTCCGGAAAGTCGGCCACCAAAAGAAGTGAGACACAAATTCTTGAGTTTTCTCTATGATCGGCAATCTTAGAGTCATGCATTAGTTTTAATACTCTTAATTTTATCATTTCCAGGACATACAGACGTTGTCACTGAAACCAAAGGCCGTTTTTCAAGGTTAGATTTACCTGAGTAGGTGGTTGAATCAGAAGTGTGGCGTAGGCCTCCTTAATATCCTTTAATAGGTCTTGATTGTGCAGCACACTTATGAAGTTTCGTTCTGACAGTATGGTCCTTGGAGGCGAAGCCGAGGTTACGTCATCCGAATGAATCCTGGACAGAGTGTCAGCCTTTGCATTGCGAGAGCCTGGTCTATAGGAAATATTGAAATCAAATTGATTAACAAATAGATTCCACCAAGCTTGTCTGGGTTTTAGGCACCTTGCGACCTCATGAATTCAAGATTCCGGTGATCTGTGAGCACCACAGTCTGTTGAGATGCCCCCTGTAGCAGATGCCTCCATTCTTTAAATGCAGTTATAATCGCCAACAACTCTTTATTCCCAACATCGTGATTCTTCTCTGCAGGTGACAACTTTTGGGAGAGAAAAACACAAGGGTGTAGAAGATCTTTCTCACCTGTTCTTTGCGAGAGTATGGCCCCTATAGCATAGTCCGAGGCGTCCACTTCCACTATGAACGCCCAATCTAGGTTCAGATGCACGAGGATAGGGGCCGAAGTAAGTTTAGCCTTCAATTTAGAGAATGCCAGTTGTGCCTGTGGTGACCAGACAAACGGCGTCTTCTTCCGAGTCAACTGAGTAATGGGTGCGACGATCGCTGAAAAGTTTTTAATGAACTGTCTGTAAAAATTGGCGAATCCAATGAATCATTGAGCCTCCTTCACAGAACTGGGAACTGGCCACTCTTGGATGGCTTGCGTCTTGCTCGTATCTATGCTGAGACCCTTTGGAGAAATAACATACCCCAAGAATTGTATTTCCGTTTTGTGAAACTCACATTTCTCCAATTTGATGTACAAATGATTTTGCCGTAAACGATCCAGAACCATTCTCACATGCCGCTGGTGGTCTTCGATATTGCTGGAAAAAATTAAAATGTCATCCAGATAAATCACAACAAAAATATCAAGTATATCCTTAAAAATATCATTTGCCAGATGTTGGAATGTAGCTGGTGCATTGCGCAGACCAATAGACATACTCAAAATGTCCATAACGAGACCAGAAAGCTTTTTTCCACTCGTCCCCGGGACGAATCCATACGAAATTGTAAGCATCACAGAGATCTAATTTTGTGAAGATCTTGGCATATTGCACCCTCTCGAGTAATTCAGGAATTAGTGGAAGCGGGTAAGAGTTCCAGATAGTCACTTTGTTAAGTTCGCGGTAATTGATACATGGTCGAAGAGAACCATCCTTGGTTTTGACAAAGAAGATTGGAGCACCTGCTGGGGAGGAAGATGGTCGTATAAATCCTTTCACTAAGTTCTCGTCAATATACTCTTTGAGGGCTTTCAATTCTGGCCCAGACAAGGGATAAATATTCCCAAACGTAATCGCGGCATCGGGAAGTAGCTCCACAGGGCAATCGTATGGTCAATGTGGTGGCGATTTGTCTGAATTTTTTTTATCACATACATCCGCAAAATCTCGATATTCAATTGGTAATTTTAACTCAACTGTGACAGCTGACCTGAGTGAAGTTATTTCTTCAGATGGTGTCTGTTTACTTGGAAGCTGCAATTATTTTGTCCTCCAATCGATAATGGTATTTCATCGTTGTAACCATGGTAACCCTAGAATTATAGGAAAGTGAGGGGAGGAAATTAGCAAAAAAGACAGTTTTTCAGAATGACCCTCCCCCATATGAATCTTCAGAGGTGTTATTTGGAAGTCTATTGGTCCGGACACCAACGGGGACCCATCTACGGTCTCCATTAACACCAGTGAACGTCTTTTCTGCTAGTGTATACCATATTTTTTAGCGAATGCAATGTCCATGCAATTGCCGCTAGCCCCAGTATCAATCATGGTCTTACTAGTAATCCAACAGGATTGCACCCAGATCTCAATGGGAATAGTATAAAGCGTATCCTTTCTGACCTCGCCTAAGATCGCTGTAGCAGCACTTATTGGAAATACTTCCCCACCCACAGGTGATGATGCTTCTGAACAAGAATCAGAGAAATCTGGGGTCTCGTCTGCCATCACTTTTCTACAAGTATTTGGCTGAGAGCAAACAGAAGATACATCGGAAAAGTCACATTCGATTACTGCAGCTGCGGACTTGCGATTTTGGCCGGGACAGACCGAGATGTAGTGACCCGATTTTCCGCAGTAGAAACATACATTTTCTCTGAAGCGATGCTTCTTGTGTGCGACGATGGTACGTCTCCGAACCGCATCAATCTGCATAGGCTCAGACTCTGCCGGAGAAGACGTATTGTTTTGGACTTCCCTGGAGGAAGATGGGAGGAATATGGGGCTATTACGATTGACCTCTGCCCACTTCTCTTGCCGGCGTTCCTTGAGACGAATGTGCAGAGTTCCTTTATATACACAGCAGACAGGAAACCAGGAGTATCAGACAGGAAGCAAGATGGCCCCTGTGAAGGCTGCAACTCCATTTTGGCTAAGGGCAGAATCCAACCGAATTAAGGGCAAGAGCAGACAAAACAGGTACACAGTCCCAGTCCTTATAGCTTTTCAGAATGCAGAGAAGCTGTTTGGTGACGCTAATTATGGCATCATCGCCGCTCACCATCTTGGTCGAGTACTCAAAATTTTGTAGGATGGTACATACAGTATGTCTGACATCCATGTTGAACTCCTGAGGTCTTATGTGTGGAGTCTGAACTGAATACCGGCGGCCTTGTTGATGCTGGTAATCAACAACTGCCCTCTTATGCTCACAAATCCTTTCCAACATCTGCAGTGTAGAGTTCCAATGCATGGGGACATCACACACCAGTCGGTGAGCCAGAAGCTGCAAATGCTGCTGAAGCATGGCAAGGGCGGTGAAAGCTGTAGCTGACTTTCTAAAATGGGCACACAGGCGGTGTACTTTCACAAGCAGATCAGGCAGCTCCAGGTAGGTTTTGAGAAACTGCTGAATTACGAGGTTAAACATATGGGACAGGCATGGAACGTGTGTGAGCTCACCTCGCATCAGAGCCGCCACCAGATTCCGGTCATTGTCATACATGACCATGCCTGGCTGTAGGTTCAGTGGTGTCAGCCACAGATCTGCCTGCTCTTTCAGAGCTGTCCACAACTCTTCTGCATTGTGCGGTTTGTCACCTAAACATATTAGCTTCAGCACAGCCTGTTGCCTCTTGGCTGAGGCAGTGTTGCAGTGCTTCCAGCTTGTGATTGATGTGCTCATTTTGGAGATGGAGGCTGAAGTGGAGGAGGATGAGGTGCAGGAGCTGTAGGCTGTGGGGGCAACCCTGATTGACGTAGGGCACGCAATCCTCGGCATCGGGAGCACATGTTCCATCCCAAGGTCCGACTGGGTCCCGGCTTCCACTATGTAAACCCAGTATGCCGTCAGTGATATATACCATCCCTGCCTACAAGCATTGTCCACATGTCTGTGGTTAGGTGGACTTTCCCTGTAAGAGCATTGTTGAGGGCACAGATAATGTTGTGGCACACATGCTTGTTTAATGCCGGGACAGCACACCGGGACTGAGTACCTTGAGACAGCCACTGCCATCAGGTTGCGGAAAGCTTCCATCTCCATGAGCCTAAAAGGCAACATTTCAAGCGCAAGCAGATGAGAAATGTGTGAATTTAGTACTGTAGCCTGTGAGGAGTTGGCTGCCTATTTCTGCTTGCGTTTCAATGACTGGGGTGTGGACAACTGAAGGCTGCGCTGGGACAAGGATGTGGACATGCTTGATGATGGTGGTAGTTGAGTGTGTGCAATGACAGGTGCAGAGCAGGAAGCATCTTCGCAGGGACCATGGACAGGGGATTGGCTTCCATGCACAACAGCGGATGAAGCAGTGGTGTCACCCGCAGACAGTGTTCCTGGACCCTGGGGATCGGCCCACAAAATCAGGTACTTTTCAGCCACGTGCCTGATCATGCTGGTGGTGATCAGGCTGATATTTTTGCTACCCCTGCTTATGCGGGCATGGCAGGTGGTGCAAATGGCCTGTTGGGGGTTATCGGCAGAGTCTTTAAAAAACAACCAGACTCAAGAAGACCTAACAGTTGTACTGCCAACTTCCTTTGTGTTGGTGTTACGAGGAATGGTTGCCCGCCTTCTCTCTGTGGCCACCTCACTGCTTTTTCCTGCCTGTTGGGGTGCTACACCTCCCTCCCCCTGTGGGCTGCTGTACTTGTTCTGCATGTTCTCCTGCCAGGTTGCGTCAGTTACTATATCACCCACCACCTCGTCTTCCACTTCCGCACCCTGGTCCTCCTCCTGACTTTCTGGCAATTGTGTCTCATCATCATCTACCTCTTGTGACATGTTCCCACTGTCACCTTCATGTAAACGTGGCTGCTCAAATATTTGGACATTGCTACATGCAATCTCATCTTGCCCCGCTTCAAGTGGACCGGGCGAGAGGCCCGAATCTATAAATGGAAAAGTGAACAGCTCTTTGGAGTGTCCAAGTGTGGGATCTGTTGTCTCCGGGCACTTGGCATGTTGGGAGGAAGGAGGGTCAGGGTGAGGAATATGCTGTCCAGGCGCAATGCTACTCAGACTTGACCATGTGGAAGACAGGGTTCTGGTGATGGTGGCAAAGTGACTGGAAGCATTATCCGCTATCCAACCAACAACCTTTTGACACTTCTCTGGGTTCAATAGTGGTGTTCTGCGGTCCCCTAGTAATTCGGACAGGAAGGTCAGGCGAGAACATGTGGGTGTTTGTTGTGGCACAATTTCAGCTTGCCCACGGCCTCGGCTTCTGCATGCACCATCACGTCCATTTCCCCGTCCCTTGCCATGCGGCTTGCCCATTTTAAATGGACTACAACATTTTCCACGTTCACTACAAATGGCTGAATTGGGAGCGAACTTCTCTGTGATCTGTGTGTGGGAAATCCACAGTTTAAAATATCTGGACTGCAGGTAAAAAAATTTTGGTTTTAGCAAACTGGTGTCAATAACTAGGGTAAAACACAGCTAAAACAGTTGAATGGAGGCCTGAAATCAAACAATTTGTAGCCCATAGATAGATGAGGTGTCTTACGGAGATACCACACTATTCAATATGTGGCCTGCATTTTTTTATTTTTAACGCAAAAGATTGTATAGAGCTAGGGTAACAGACAGCCAAAAGAGTTGAATGGAGGTCTAAAATGCCACAATTTGTAGCCCACAGATAGATGAGAAGTCTGATGGAGAAAACACACTGTTCAATCTGTGGCCTGTATTTTTGGTTTTACAGCAAAATAGTGTATAGTACTAGGGTCACAGACAGCAAAAACAGTTGAATGGAAGCCTCAAATGCCACAATTTGTAGCCCACAGATAGATGAGGCGTGTCACGGAGATACCACACTGTAAAATATGTGGCCTGTATTTTTATTTTTTTACAGGAAAATAGTTTCAAGAACTTGGGTAACATAGCCAAAACAGTTGAATGGAGGTCTCCAATGCCACAATTTGTAGCCCACAGATAGATGATGCGTCTGACAGAGATAGCACGCTTTCAAATATCTGGCCTGTTTTTTTTTGTTTTTTTTCCCAGGTAAATTGTGTCAATAAGTAGGCTAAGAAACAAACAAAAAATTCTATGGAGGTCTGAAATGGCACAATTTTGAGCGCAATGATATGCGATCCGTGTGGCGGACAAAACCCAGTGTAAAATATCTGCCCTGTAGCTAAATATTTTTTGGCAGCTAAATATTTTTTGGGCCGCAAAATGATGTCAAGAAATTATATAAGACACTCCAAAAAAATTTACAGTACCACAAAAATGGCAGAATTTTCTGCTCACTCAGATGTTATGGCTGGGACGGGAATCTCCTGCTATGAAAAAGATCTAGCTGTATTCTGCAGTGACAGCAAGCAAATGGAAAAAAAGGGGGGCTCTGGATTGCTTTGGAATTAAATAATCAGGATTAAGATGCAAAAAAAATATTCCTGCCCACTAATACCTGGGGCTGTGTACAGCGCTGGCAAAAATTAAGAGATCACTTTCAAACGTTCAGTTTGTCTGATTTTTCTCTTTATAAGTATATTTTTGAGCAAATTGTAAATTGTTCTTTTTTACAGCTTTCATGCATGTGTCTTGGCATGCTTGCCACTAGTCTTTCACACTGTTTCTGGTGCAAAAATTTCAAGCAGTTCTTCTTTGTTTGAAGGCTTGTGACTACCCATCATCCTCTTGAATACATTTCAGAGGTTTTCAATGGGGTTCAGGTCTGGAGAATGGGCTGCCCATTGCAGGGTTTTGATGCGGTGGTCTCTTAATTTTTGGCATACCTGTATATACGGTCAATATAGGTAATAGGCAGCAGGAGACAGTAATGGAATGGACCCTCTTGAAGTGTAGTATGACAAATACAATGCCTGCCTGCTACTGATATCTATATACCCACAGACAATCCCTGCCTACTTAGCATTGCAATCTGTATTCCCCATAATGAGCCCTTAGAAGGACTGTTGATTAAGCTAGATTTGTGTATTCTATTATGTTATACCCACACTAACTTATAAACTCCTAAATCTGACCCTATCTTGGCAGCAACTCTCCCTACACAGTCTGATTCCAGAGTTGACTGTGATGTGCGGCGGCAGGTCTCATATAGACCTGATGACGCTGTGCGGCCAGCCAATCACTGTAATACCACAACCAAGATGGCTGCGGCATTAGAGTGCATGGCAGACAATCCCTGCATGTTGATTGGTGCTCTAAAGAGCACCCAACATGAAGGGTGGGGACCAGAGCTCCCGCCGAATAATCCCGGAAATGCTCAGTGTTCACCGAGTATTGCGAGTACAGCGTTGCTCGCGCAAGTAATGAGCGTTACCGAGTATGCTCGCTCATCACTAGTCGTCTCCCATGAAGACCACTTTGGCTCATACAACGACGGATGGTGCGATTTGACACTGATGGTCCTTGAGCTTGAAGTTCACCTTTAATCTGTTCAAAACTTTTTCTGGGCTTTTTTGCTACCTTTCATATTATCTGTCTCTTTAATTTGTCATCAATTTTCCTGCTGCGGCCACATGCAGGGAGGTTGGCTACAGTCCCGTAGATCTTACATTTCTGAATAATATGTGCATCTGTAGGCACAGGAACATCAAACTGCTTGGAGATGGTCTCCTGAGACAACTCTTTCCTTCGCTTCCTCTGATCCATGTTGAGTGTGATACTCAATATGTCACCAAATAGCACAGTGCGCATCTGTAGCCCTCTATACCGGCCCACTCACTGATTCCAAGATTGTAGACACCTGTGATGCTAAATAGTGGACACGCCTTGCTTTAACATGTCCCTTTTGTCACATTATTTTCAGGGGCACCATCATTTCTGTCCAGGTCTGTTTCATGAGATTTTTTTTTAATTCTGTGGAAGCATGGTTCAAAAGCAATGTCTGACTTTCATTTGATCATTTTCATAGATTTTTTAGTTATTATTACTCAGTGGCTCAGTGGTTAGCACTGTAGCGCTGGAGTCCTGGGTTCGAATCCCACCAAGGACAACATCTGCGAGGAGTTTGTATGTTCTCCCCGTGTTTGTGTGGGTTCCATCCAGGTACTCTGGTTTCCTCCCACATTGCAAAGACATAATGATAGAGAATTTAGATTGTGAGCCCCATCGGGGGCAGTAATGATAAATGTGTGCAAACTGTAAAGCGCTGCGGAATATGTTAACGCTATATAAAAATTAAGACTATTATTATTACTATTACTTTTGTCAGATTCAAGTTATTTCTGTGACCATTTTTGGTTTTTCTGTCATTAAACGGGGGGTACCAACAATTTTGACCACATGTGTAAGCACAAGGCGAAAAAAATTAGATTAGGGCAGAGATTTAAAAAAATTGCCATGTGTTATTTCTAAAAAATATTCTTGAAAATATGTAAAAAATATTTAGCAGAAAATATATGAATTATTTGTCATCTTCTAAGTATCTACTTTTATTCTGGTGTGTTCACATACATGTCACCCATCTTTATTCATTTCTGTTTTAAAAGTTTCTAGTTTACCAATGCGTTCAATGGTTTAGATTAATAATTTAATATAATAATATTCTTCTGGTATTTCATTTTTCACGTTGTATTTTCATGCAATATAGGTATTTTTATTGATATACCATTGATATGATTCTATTCTAATAGGTAGAATACATTTTATTTAGCAGCTTTAGTTGGTGTTAGCATTATTTGCAACATATATAAAATATACAGTCTAAACAAAGGTGTTTAAGAGCAATGACTAAAATTTATTCTACAATACTATTTTGAAATCTATTTCTTGGAAACCGACACAGAGCACCAACTCTGTAGTGATAAATGCTTGTTTTTGGATGATAATTATCAATTTTCACCTGGACCTTCAAGAAGAGTATTCCTAGTTAATTATACAGTATCTTGAGCCCTAACAGTAGGGAAATGAAGAAGCTGCTGTGAGACAAGATGTTCATGCAGTGGAGCCATCATTCATGTGAAACTAAAAAAAATATCCAGAAACAATAGATACTGAAGAGAAATATGCTCTATTATATGGGCAAAAAATCAACTACAGCTTTAAAACGTTGACCACTGCTGATGTATAAAAAAAGCTTTGATTTGCACCCCTATAGCGACGCCACTTACAAATACTAATAGGTTTCCTAAATCCATGGCAAGATTTTTTCTAAATTCACACAATTATTTGTAATTCTTACAATCATACGGGCACTTCCGACTCAATCACAGCCATATCAAGTACTAGCATGGCTGTAATTGGCCAACAGTGCATAAAAAAGACAAAAAAAAGGCATAGGGTCTTGTCTATTTTTGATAACCATAACAGGCAAAAATAGATGCCCCCTTTACTAACTAATCAAAAGTAAGAAAGACACAGAAAAAAGTAATTTAATTGAATTAAAAATTCCTTGGCCCTCTTTTACTTTTTATTTATTAATGTAAAAATAAAAAGAAAACATCTAATTTATACTGTCTGCCAATAATCCAGTACTCAGCACTGCTACATCTGGTTGCAGTGCTGAGTAGTGAGAATGGGTGAAATTAATAGGCTTAAAAGGGACCATGGATATTAATAACACAGCCCTCAGCCACCCCAGAAATGGTGCATCCTTTAGATTTGGTGCTTTTTACGTATCCTCCCGCTTGCCCTGGTGCAGTGGTAAATGGGTTAATATTTTGGGGTTGATGTCAGATTCATAATGTCAGCTGACATCAAGCCCAGGGGTTAGTAATGAAAACGTGTCTATCAGAACCGATATTACTAACCCAGTAAATAAAAAGTAATAAAGACACACATATAGAAAAAAGTCCTTTAATTGAACAAAAGACTCCCCGACTAATCTCTGTTTCTCATTTATTTAAATTAAAATAAAAAATCTAAGTAATCCTCACCTATCATCAGATAATCCAAAAAAAGAGGTCCCATGATGATCCACAATTCTGCTACATTCAGTGTATGGAGCTCCGTTCAAAGAAAGCAGCTCCATATATTTAAGCTGCAGCAACTGTCAGGTGTCGTGCTGCACTCTTTGAGACTTGGCTGCTGGGAACTAAGTTGAAATCAGTAAGGTTATTTCAGTTTACAGCGCCTTAAGAGGGCAGCGCCACTGTGAACTGAGATAACTGAGGTCACCTGAGTTCATAGCAGCTGGTTTTTCCTCTGCTCAGCTCCAGTGCCTGACTGATGAACGACCACAAGTCTGACACTCTGCACTCTGGTACTCATTAGTTTGGCACTCGAGATGCAGCGAGACCTGGTGGTTGTGAACTCAGGTAACCTTAAGGTTGTGAGGCCCGAAAACCTTAACCCTTTAATGACCGCCAATACACCTTTTAATGACACAGTTAAGGGTAGTTTTTTAACGGTGCTGAGAAATAAATGTATAGCACCCCCAGCATCAGAATTTCTCTGGGGTCTTGGCTACCAGGGTGCCTGCAATGTCCCTCGGTCCCTCCGGCTGTGTCCCCTCGCCCTCGGCGTCTTCTTCTGGAAAATAATGGTGGGCGAATGCGCAGTGCGCCCACCGAGATCTGCCGGCTGGCACCCAGCAACAATAGGAGATTTCTCCTATTGGTTCATTTTGATCACTGTGATAGACCCTATCACAGTGATCAAATAAAAAAAAAAGTAAATCAAACACCCCTTTATCACGCCCTTAGTTAGGTAAAAATAATAAAATAAAAAATGTATTTATTTCCATTTTTCTATTAGGGTTAAAATTATGGTTGAACTTATAGTTGGGGATATAGTTAGGATTAGGGTTGGGGCAAGGATTATGGTTATGGTTGGGGTTATAGCTGGGGTTATAGCTAGGGTTATGGTTTGGCTAGGTAAGGGTTGGGGTTAGAGTTAGGGTTGGCACTAGGGTTAGGGTTATATTTGTGGTTATAGCTAAAGATATGGTTAGGCTAGGATTAGGGTTGGGCTAGGATTAGGGTTGTGTTGGGTTTAGGGTTGTGTTGGGTTTATTGTTGTGGTGTTGGGGTTAGGGTTTTGGTTAGTGTTATGGTTAGGGTTGGGATTAGGGTTAAGGGTGTGTTGGGGTTAGGGTTGGGGTTAAGGCTGTATTGGCGTTGGAGTTAGAATTGGGGGGGTTTCCACTGTTTATAATAATAATATTTTTTATTTATATAGCGCCAACATATTCCGCAGCACTTTACAATTAAGCGGGAACATGTACAGACAATAAATTCAATACAAGTTAAGACAATTTAAACAGTGACATTAGGAGTGAGGTCCCTGCTCGCAAGCTTACAATCTACAAGGAAATGAGGGGACACAGTAGGTGAAAAGTGCTTGTTAATTCAGGTCTGGCAATTATAATATGGATTTTCATATAAAGCTGCATGATCCGGTCATCAGCCCGTGTGTTTAAGTGCAATAGTCAAGTATCAAGTGCAGTTATCGTGTACATGGAGGGTGTGGAGACAGATGAATAGTAGGGTGCAGATTCAGAATAATATTTGGAAGGAGGGAACAGGGCAAAGTTAGTTTACTGAGTAGTTGATGTGGTAGGCTTGTTTGAAGAGATGGGTTTTCAAAGCGCGCTTGAATAGGTCGGGGCTAGGTATCAGTCTGATCATCTGGGGAAGTGCATTCCAGAGAGCTGGAGCAGCACGAGAGAAGTCTTGGAAGCGGAGGTGCGAGGTTCGGATTACGGGGGATGATAGTCTTAGGTCATTTGTAGAACGGAGGGCACATGTAGGGCGATAGACAGAGATGATAGAGGAGATATAAGGAGGTGCAGAACAGTGGAGAGCTTTGTGGGTGAAAGAGATGAGTTTATACTGGACCCTGTAGCGAATAGGTAGCCAGTGTAATGACTGGCACAAGATGGAGGCATCGGTGAAGGGGCTGGACAGAAATATGACCCTGGCTGCCGCATTCAAGATGGATTGGAGAGGAGAAAGTTTGGTAAGAGGGAGACTGATCAGAAGAGAGTTACAGTAGTCCAGACAAGAATGAATAAGAGCGACAGTAAGAGTCTTAGCAGTTTCAAAGGTGAGAAGAGGTCGGATTCTGGAGATGTTTTTATGATGCAGGTGACAAGAGCGAGTGAGTAATCGGATATAGGGAGTAAAGGAAAGTTCAGTGTCGAATATGACCCCAAGACAGCGGGCAGGCTGCTTGGGAGTTATGGTTGAACCCTCCAGGGTTATTTCGAT
Organism: Dendrobates tinctorius; assembly: GCF_039654945.1. Classification (NCBI taxonomy): domain Eukaryota; kingdom Metazoa; phylum Chordata; class Amphibia; order Anura; family Dendrobatidae; genus Dendrobates; species Dendrobates tinctorius. The sequence continues at coordinate 3,262,866 of NW_027361827.1, read as the reverse complement.
GTTAGGTAGAGTGAGGTTAGTGGAGGGGAGAAACACAAGAAGTTCAGTTTTGGAGAGATTTAGTTTCAGATAGAGGGAGGACATGATGTTAGAAACAGCAGACAGACAATCCTTGGTATTTTGAATTAGGGTAGGGGTGATGTCAGGGGAAGAAGTGTATAATTGGGTGTCATCAGCATAGAGATGATACTGGAACCCAAATCTGCTGATTGTTTGCCCGATAGGGGCAGTGTAAAGAGAGAAGAGGAGGGGGCCTAGGACTGAGCCCTGTGTGACCCCGATAGTAAGGGGACGAGGGGAGAAAGAGGAGCCGGCAAAAGATAAAGTGAAGGAGCGGTCAGAGAGGAAGAAGGAGAACCAGGAGAG
>NW_027361827.1:1195000-1285000 GCF_039654945.1 Dendrobates tinctorius | reverse complement strand
TACAGACACATACCCGTGTGTTACAGACACATACCCGTGTAGTACAGACACATACCCGTGTGTTACAGACACATACCCGTGTGTTACAGACACATACCCGTGTAGTACAGACACATACCCGTGTAGTACAGACACATACCCGTGTGTTACAGACATATACCTGTGTGTTACAGACACATACCCGTGTGTTACAGAGATATACCCGTGTAGTACAGACACATACCCGTGTGTTACAGACATATATCCGTGTGTTACAGACACATACCCGTGTGTTACAGACACATACCCGTGTGTTACAGACACATACCCGTGTGTTACAGAGATATACCCGTGTGTTACAGACACATACCCGTGTATTACAGACACATACCCGTGTAGTACAGACACATACCCGTGTGTTACAGAGATATACCCGTGTGTTACAGACACATACCCGTGTGTTACAGACATATATCCGTGTGTTACAGACACATACCCGTGTGTTACAGGCACATACCCGTGTAGTACAGACACATACCCGTGTGTTACAGACACATACCCGTGTGTTACAGACACATACCCGTGTGTTACAGACACATACCAGTGTAGTACAGACACATACCCGTGTGTTACAGACATATACCCGTGTGTTACAGACACATACCCGTGTGTTACAGACACATACCCGTGTAGTACAGACACATACCCGTGTGTTACAGACACATACCCGTGTGTTACAGAGATATACCCGTGTGTTACAGACACATACCCGTGTAGTACAGACACATACCCGTGTGTTACAGACACATACCCGTGTAGTACAGACATATACCCGTGTGTTACAGACACATACCCGTGTGTTACAGACATATACCCGTGTGTTACAGACACATACCCGTGTGTTACAGACACATACCCGTGTGTTACAGACATATATCCGTGTGTTACAGACACATACCCGTGTGTTACAGACACATACCCGTGTAGTACAGACACATACCCGTGTATTACAGACACATACCCGTGTGTTACAGACATATACCCGTGTGTTACAGACACATACCCGTGTGTTACAGACACATAGCCGTGTAGTACAGACACATACCCGTGTGTTACAGACATATATCCGTGTGTTACAGACACATACCCGTGTGTTACAGACACATACCCGTGTGTTACAGACACATACCCGTGTGTTACAGACATATACCCGTGTGTTACAGACACATACCCGTGTGTTACAGACACATACCCATGTAGTACAGACATATATCCGTGTGTTACAGACACATACCCGTGTGTTACAGACACATACCCGTGTGTTACAGACACATACCCGTGTGTTACAGAGATATACCCGTGTGTTACAGAGATATACCCGTGTGTTACAGACACATACCCGTGTATTACAGACACATATCCGTGTGTTACAGACACATACCCGTGTGTTACAGACATATACCCGTGTGTTACAGACACATACCCGTGTGTTACAGAGATATACCCGTGTGTTACAGACACATACCCATGTAGTACAGACACATACCCGTGTGTTACAGACATATATCCGTGTGTTACAGACACATACCCGTGTGTTACAGACACATACCCGTGTGTTACAGAGATATACCCGTGTGTTACAGACACATACCCGTGTATTACAGACACATACCCGTGTAGTACAGACACATACCCGTGTGTTACAGAGATATACCCGTGTGTTACAGAGATATACCCGTGTGTTACAGACACATACCCGTGTGTTACAGACATATATCCGTGTGTTACAGACACATACCCGTGTGTTACAGACACATACCCGTGTGTCACAGACACATACCCGTGTGTCACAGACACATACCCGTGTAGTACAGACACATACCCGTGTGTTACAGACACATACCCGTGTATTTCAGACACATACCCGTGTAGTACAGACACATACCCGTGTGTTACAGACACATACCCGTGTGTTACAGACACATACCCGTGTGTTACAGACACATACCCGTGTAGTACAGACACATACCCGTGTAGTACAGACGTATACCCGTGTGTTACAGACACATACCCGTGTGTTACAGACATATACCCGTGTGTTACAGACACATACCCGTGTGTTACAGACACATACCCGTGTGTTACAGACATATATCCGTGTGTTACAGACACATACCCGTGTGTTACAGACACATACCCGTGTAGTACAGACACATACCCGTGTGTTACAGACACATACCCGTGTGTTACAGACACATACCCGTGTAGTACAGACACATACCCGTGTAGTACAGACACATACCCGTGTGTTACAGACATATACCTGTGTGTTACAGACACATACCCGTGTGTTACAGAGATATACCCGTGTAGTACAGACACATACCCGTGTGTTACAGACATATATCCGTGTGTTACAGACACATACCCGTGTGTTACAGACACATACCCGTGTGTTACAGACACATACCCGTGTGTTACAGAGATATACCCGTGTGTTACAGACACATACCCGTGTATTACAGACACATACCCGTGTAGTACAGACACATACCCGTGTGTTACAGACACATACCCGTGTGTTACAGACATATATCCGTGTGTTACAGACACATACCCGTGTGTTACAGGCACATACCCGTGTAGTACAGACACATACCCGTGTGTTACAGACACATACCCGTGTGTTACAGACACATACCCGTGTGTTACAGACACATACCCGTGTATTACAGACACATACCCGTGTAGTACAGACACATACCCGTGTGTTACAGACATATACCCGTGTGTTACAGACACATACCCGTGTGTTACAGACACATACCCGTGTAGTACAGACACATACCCGTGTGTTACAGACACATACCCGTGTGTTACAGAGATATACCCGTGTGTTACAGACACATACCCGTGTAGTACAGACACATACCCGTGTGTTACAGACACATACCCGTGTAGTACAGACATATACCCGTGTGTTACAGACACATACCCGTGTGTTACAGACATATACCCGTGTGTTACAGACACATACCCGTGTGTTACAGACACATACCCGTGTGTTACAGACATATATCCGTGTGTTACAGACACATACCCGTGTGTTACAGACACATACCCGTGTAGTACAGACACATACCCGTGTATTACAGACACATACCCGTGTGTTACAGACATATACCCGTGTGTTACAGACACATACCCGTGTGTTACAGACACATAGCCGTGTAGTACAGACACATACCCGTGTGTTACAGACATATATCCGTGTGTTACAGACACATACCCGTGTGTTACAGACACATACCCGTGTGTTACAGACACATACCCGTGTGTTACAGACATATACCCGTGTGTTACAGACATATACCCGTGTGTTACAGACACATACCCGTGTGTTACAGACACATACCCATGTAGTACAGACATATATCCGTGTGTTACAGACACATACCCGTGTGTTACAGACACATACCCGTGTGTTACAGAGATATACCCGTGTGTTACAGACACATACCCGTGTATTACAGACACATATCCGTGTGTTACAGACATATATCCGTGTGTTACAGACACATACCCGTGTGTTACAGACACATATCCGTGTGTTACAGACACATAACCGTGTGTTACAGACACATACCCGTGTGTTACAGACACATACCCATGTGTTACAGAGATATACCCGTGTGTTACAGACAAATACCCGTGTGTTACAGACACATACCCGTGTAGTACAGACACATACCCGTGTGTTACAGAGATATACCCGTGTGTTACAGAGATATACCCGTGTGTTACAGACACATACCCGTGTGTTACAGACATATATCCGTGTGTTACAGACACATACACGTGTGTTACAGACACATACCCGTGTGTTACAGACACATACCCGTGTAGTACAGACACATACCCGTGTGTTACAGACACATACCCGTGTGTTACAGACACATACCCGTGTGTTACAGACATATATCCGTGTGTTACAGACACATACCCGTGTGTTACAGACACATACCCGTGTGTTACAGACTCATACCCGTGTAGTACAGACACATACCCGTGTGTTACAGACATATACCCGTGTGTTACAGACACATACCTGTGTGTTACAGACACATACCCGTGTGTTACAGACACATACCCGTGTAGTACAGACACATACCCGTGTGTTAAAGACACATACCCGTGTGTTACAGACACATACCCGTGTGTTACAGAGATATACCCGTGTGTTACAGACACCCGTGTAGTACAGACATATACCCGTGTGTTACAGACACATACCCGTGTAGTACAGACATATACCCGTGTGTTACAGACACATACCCGTGTGTTACAGACAAATACCCGTGTGTTACAGACACATACCCGTGAGTTACAGACACATACCCGTGTGTTACAGACATATATCCGTGTGTTACAGACAAATACCCGTGTGTTACAGACACATACCCGTGTAGTACAGACACATACCCGTGTATTACAGACACATACCCGTGTGTTACAGACATATACCCGTGTGTTACAGACACATACCCGTGTGTTACAGACACATACCCGTGTAGTACAGACACATACCCGTGTGTTACAGACATATATCCGTGTGTTACAGACACATACCCGTGTGTTACAGACACATGCCCGTGTGTTACAGACCCATACCCATGTAGTACAGTATTAGACATATACCTGTGTATTACAGACACATACCCGTGTAGTACAGACACATACCCGTGTAGTACAGTATTAGACATATACCTGTGTATTACAGTATTAGACATATACCTGTGTGTTACAGACACATACCCGTGTGTTACAGACACATACCCGTGTGTTACAGACATATATCCGTGTGTTACAGACAAATACCCGTGTGTTACAGACACATACCCGTGTAGTACAGACACATACCCGTGTATTACAGACACATACCCGTGTGTTACAGACATATATCCGTGTGTTACAGACAAATACCCGTGTGTTACAGACACATACCCGTGTGTTACAGTCACATACCCGTGTGTTACAGACACATACCCGTGTAGTACAGACACATACCCGTGTAGTACAGACACATACCCGTGTAGTACAGACACATACCCGTGTGTTACAGACACATACCCGTGTGTTACAGACATATACCCGTGTGTTACAGACACATACCCGTGTGTTACAGAGATATACCCGTGTGTTACAGACACATACCCATGTAGTACAGACACATACCCGTGTGTTACAGACATATATCCGTGTGTTACAGACACATACCCGTGTGTTACAGACACATAACCGTGTGTTACAGACACATACCCGTGTGTTACAGAGATATACCCGTGTGTTACAGACACATACCCGTGTATTACAGACACATACCCGTGTAGTACAGACACATACCCGTGTGTTACAGAGATATACCCGTGTGTTACAGAGATATACCCGTGTGTTACAGACACATACCCGTGTGTTACAGACATATATCCGTGTGTTACAGACACATACCCGTGTGTTACAGACACATACCCGTGTGTTACAGACATATATCCGTGTGTTACAGACACATACCCGTGTGTTACAGACACATACCCGTGTGTTACAGACACATACCCGTGTGTTACAGACACATACCCGTGTGTTACAGACACATACCTGTGTGTTACAGACACATACCCGTGTTTTACAGACACATACCCGTGTAATACAGACACATACCCGTGTGTTACAGACAAATACCCGTGTGTTACAGACACATACCTGTGTGTTACAGACACATAACCGTGTAGTACAGACACATACCCGTGTAGTACAGACATATACCCGTGTAGTACAGACATATACCCGTGTGTTACAGACACATACCCGTGTGTTACATACATATACCCGTGTGTTACAGACACATACCCGTGTGTTACAGACACATACCCGTGTGTTACAGACATATATCCGTGTGTTACAGACACATACCTGTGTGTTACAGACACATACCCGTGTAGTACAGACACATACCCGTGTGTTACAGACACATACCCGTGTGTTACAGACACATACCCGTGTAGTACAGACACATACCCGTGTAGTACAGACACATACCCGTGTGTTACAGACATATACCCGTGTGTTACAGACACATACCCGTGTGTTACAGAGATATACCCGTGTAGTACAGACACATACCCGTGTGTTACAGACACATACCCGTGTGTTACAGAGATATACCCGTGTGTTACAGACACATACCCGTGTATTACAGACACATACCCGTGTAGTACAGACACATACCCGTGTGTTACAGAGATATACCCGTGTGTTACAGACACATACCCGTGTGTTACAGACATATATCCGTGTGTTACAGACACATACCCGTGTGTTACAGGCACATACCCGTGTAGTACAGACACATACCCGTGTGTTACAGACACATACCCGTGTGTTACAGACACATACCCGTGTGTTACAGATACATACCCGTGTATTACAGACACATACCCGTGTAGTACAGACACATACCCGTGTGTTACAGACACATACCCGTGTATTACAGACACATACCCGTGTAGTACAGACACATACCCGTGTGTTACAGACATATACCCGTGTGTTACAGACACATACCCGTGTGTTACAGACACATACCCGTGTAGTACAGACACATACCCGTGTGTTACAGACACATACCCGTGTGTTACAGAGATATACCCGTGTGTTACAGACACATACCCGTGTAGTACAGACACATACCCGTGTGTTACAGACACATACCCGTGTAGTACAGACATATACCCGTGTGTTACAGACACATACCCGTGTGTTACAGACATATACCCGTGTGTTACAGACACATACCCGTGTGTTATAGACACATACCCGTGTGTTACAGACATATATCCGTGTGTTACAGACACATACCCGTGTGTTACAGACACATACCCGTGTAGTACAGACACATACCCGTGTGTTACAGACATATATCCGTGTGTTACATACACATACCCGTGTGTTACAGACACATACCCGTGTGTTACAGACACATACCCGTGTGTTACAGACATATACCCGTGTGTTACAGACACATACCCGTGTGTTACAGACACATACCTGTGTAGTACAGACACATACCCGTGTAGTACAGACATATATCCGTGTGTTACAGACACATACCCGTGTGTTACAGACACATACCCGTGTGTTACAGACACATACCCGTGTGTTACAGAGATATACCCGTGTGTTACAGAGATATACCCGTGTGTTACAGACACATACCCGTGTATTACAGACACATATCCGTGTGTTACAGACATATATCCGTGTGTTACAGACACATACCCGTGTGTTACAGACACATATCCGTGTGTTACAGACACATACCCGTGTGTTACAGACACATACCTGTGTGTTACAGACACATACCCGTGTGTTACAGAGATGTACCCGTGTGTTACAGACACATACCCGTGTGTTACAGACACATACCCGTGTAGTCCAGACACATACCCGTGTGTTACAGAGATATACCTGTGTGTTACAGACACATACCCGTGTGTTACAGACACATACCCGTGTGTTACAGACACATACCCGTGTAGTACAGACACATACCCGTGTGTTACAGACACATACCCGTGTGTTACAGACACATACCCGTGTGTTACAGACATATATCCGTGTGTTACAGACACATACCCGTGTGTTACAGACACATACCCGTGTGTTACAGACACATACCCGTGTAGTACAGACACATACCTGTGTGTTACAGACATATACCCGTGTGTTACAGACACATACCCGTGTGTTACAGACACATACCCGTGTGTTACAGACACATACCCGTGTAGTACAGACACATACCCGTGTGTTAAAGACACATACCCGTGTGTTACAGACACATACCCGTGTGTTACAGAGATATACCCGTGTGTTACAGACACATACCTGTGTAGTACAGACACATACCCGTGTGTTACAGACACATACCCGTGTAGTACAGACATATACCCGTGTGTTACAGACACATACCCGTGTGTTACAGACATATACCCGTGTGTTACAGACACATACCCGTGTGTTACAGACACATACCCGTGTGTTACAGACATATATCCGTGTGTTACAGACAAATACCCGTGTGTTACAGACACATACCCGTGTAGTACAGACACATACCCGTGTATTACAGACACATACCCGTGTGTTACAGACATATACCCGTGTGTTACAGACACATACCCGTGTGTTACAGACACATACCCGTGTAATACAGACACATACCCGTGTGTTACAGACATATATCCGTGTGTTACAGACACATACCCGTGTGTTACAGACACATACCCTTGTGTTACAGACACATGCCCGTGTGTTACAGACACATACCCATGTAGTACAGTATTAGACATATACCTGTGTATTACAGACCCATACCCGTGTAGTACAGACACATACCCGTGTAGTACAGTATTAGACATATACCTGTGTATTACAGACACATACCCGTGTGTTACAGAGATATACCCGTGTAGTACAGACACATACCCGTGTGTTACAGACACATACCCGTGTAGTACAGTATTAGACATATACCCGTGTATTACAGACACATACCCGTGTAGTACAGACACATACCCGTGTAGTACAGTATTATACCTATACCTGTTTATTACAGTATTAGACATATACCTGTGTATTACAGACACATACCCGTGTGTTACAGAGATATACCCGTGTAGTACAGACACATACCCGTGTGTTACAGACACATACCCGTGTAGTACAGACACATACCCGTGTAGTACAGACACATACCCGTGTGTTACAGAGATATACCCGTGTGTTACAGACACATACCCGTGTAGTACAGACACATACCCGTGTGTTACAGACACATACCCGTGTGTTACAGACACATACCCGTGTGTTACAGACACATACCCGTGTAGTACAGACACATACCCGTGTGTTACAGACATATATCCGTGTGTTACAGACACATACCCGTGTGTTACAGACACATACCCGTGTGTTACAGACACATACCCGTGTGTTACAGAGATATACCCGTGTGTTACAGACACATACCCGTGTATTACAGACACATACCCGTGTAGTACAGACACATACCCGTGTGTTACAGAGATGTACCCGTGTGTTACAGAGATATACCCGTGTGTTACAGACACATACCCGTGTGTTACAGACATATATCCGTGTGTTACAGACACATACCCGTGTGTTACAAACACATACCCGTGTGTTACAGACACATACCCGTGTAGTACAGACACATACCCGTGTGTTACAGACACATACCCGTGTGTTACAGACACATACCCGTGTATTACAGACACATACCCGTGTAGTACAGACACATACCCGTGTGTTACAGACACATACCCGTGTGTTACAGACACATACCCGTGTAGTACAGACACATACCCGTGTGTTACAGACACATACCCGTGTGTTACAGACACATACCCGTGTAGTACAGACACATACCCGTGTAGTACAGACACATACCCGTGTGTTACAGAGATATACCCGTGTGTTACAGACACATACCCGTGTGTTACAGACATATACCCGTGTGTTACAGACACATACCCGTGTGTTACAGAGATATAACCGTGTGTTACAGACACATACCCGTGTAGTACAGACACATACCCGTGTGTTACAGACATATATCCGTGTGTTACAGACACATACCCGTGTGTTACAGACACATACCCGTGTGTTACAGACACATACCCGTGTGTTACAGAGATATACCCTTGTGTTACAGACACATACCCGTGTATTACAGACACATACCCGTGTAGTACAGACACATACCTGTGTGTTACAGAGATATACCTGTGTGTTACAGACACATACCCGTGTGTTACAGACATATATCCGTGTGTTACAGACACATACCCGTGTGTTACAGGCACATACCCGTGTGTTACAGACACATACACGTGTAGTACAGACATATACCCGTGTGTTACAGACACATACCCGTGTGTTACAGACACATACCCGTGTGTTACAGACACATACCCGTGTAGTACAGACACATACCCGTGTGTTACAGACATATACCCGTGTGTTACAGACACATACCCGTGTGTTACAGACACATACCCGTGTAGTACAGACACATACCCGTGTGTTACAGACACATACCCGTGTGTTACAGAGACATACCCGTGTGTTACAGACACATACCCGTGTGTTACAGACACATACCCGTGTAGTACAGACACATACCCGTGTGTTACAGACACATACGCGTGTAGTACAGACATATACCCGTGTGTTACAGACACATACCCGTGTGTTACAGACATATACCCGTGTGTTACAGACACATACCCGTGTGTTACAGACACATACCCGTGTGTTACAGACATATATCCGTGTGTTACAGACACATACCCGTGTGTTACAGACACATACCCGTGTAGTACAGACACATACCCGTGTATTACAGACACATACCCGTGTGTTACAGACATATACCCGTGTGTTACAGACACATACCCGTGTGTTACAGACACATACCCGTGTAGTACAGACACATACCCGTGTGTTACAGACATATATCCGTGTGTTACAGACACATACCCGTGTGTTACAGACACATACCCGTGTGTTACAGACACATACCCGTGTGTTACAGACATATACCCGTGTGTTATAGACACATACCTGTGTAGTACAGACACATACCCGTGTAGTACAGACATATATCCGTGTGTTACAGACACATACCCGTGTGTTACAGACACATACCCGTGTGTTACAGACACATACCCGTGTGTTACAGACACATACCCGTGTGTTACAGAGATATACCCGTGTGTTACAGAGATATACCCGTGTGTTACAGACACATACCTGTGTATTACAGACACATATCCGTGTGTTACAGACATATATCCGTGTGTTACAGACACATACCCGTGTGTTACAGACACATATCCGTGTGTTACAGACACATACCCGTGTGTTACAGACACATACCCGTGTGTTACAGACACATACCCGTGTGTTACAGAGATATACCCGTGTGTTACAGACACATACCCGTGTGTTACAGACACATACCCGTGTAGTACAGACACATACCCATGTGTTACAGAGATATACCCGTGTGTTACAGAGATATACCCGTGTGTTACAGACACATACCCGTGTGTTACAGACACATACCCGTGTGTTACAGACACATACCCGTGTAGTACAGACACATACCCGTGTGTTACAGACACATACCCGTGTGTTACAGACACATACCCGTGTGTTACAGACATATATCCGTGTGTTACAGACACATACCCGTGTGTTACAGACACATACCCGTGTGTTACAGACACATACCCGTGTAGTACAGACACATATCCGTGTGTTACAGACATATACCCGTGTGTTACAGACACATACCCGTGTGTTACAGACACATACCCGTGTAGTACAGACACATACCCGTGTGTTAAAGACACATACCCGTGTGTTACAGACACATACCCGTGTGTTACAGAGATATACCCGTGTGTTACAGACACATACCCGTGTAGTACAGACACATACCCGTGTGTTACAGACACATACCCGTGTAGTACAGACATATACCCGTGTGTTACAGACACATACCCGTGTGTTACAGACATATACCCGTGTGTTACAGACACATACCCGTGTGTTACAGACACATACCCGTGTGTTACAGACATATATCCGTGTGTTACAGACAAATACCCGTGTGTTACAGACACATACCCGTGTAGTACAGACACATACCCGTGTATTACAGACACATACCCGTGTGTTACAGACATATACCCGTGTGTTACAGACACATACCCGTGTAGTACAGACACATACCCGTGTGTTACAGACACATACCCGTGTGTTACAGACACATACCCGTGTGTTACAGACACATACCCGTGTGTTACAGAGATATACCCGTGTGTTACAGACACATACCCATGTAGTGCAGACACATACCCGTGTGTTACAGACATATATCCGTGTGTTACAGACACATACCCGTGTGTTACAGACACATACCCGTGTGTTACAGACACATACCCGTGTGTTACAGAGATATACCCGTGTGTTACAGACACATACCCGTGTATTACAGACACATACCCGTGTAGTACAGACACATACCCGTGTGTTACAGAGATATACCCGTGTGTTACAGAGATATACCCGTGTGTTACAGACACATACCCGTGTGTTACAGACATATATCCGTGTGTTACAGACACATACCCGTGTGTTACAGACACATACCCGTGTAGTACAGACACATACCCGTGTGTTACAGACACATACCCGTGTGTTACAGACACATACCCGTGTATTACAGACATATACCCGTGTAGTACAGACACATACCAGTGTGTTACAGACAAATACCCGTGTGTTACAGACACATACCCGTGTGTTACAGACACATACCCGTGTAGTACAGACACATACCCGTGTGTTACAGACATATATCCGTGTGTTACAGACACATACCCGTGTGTTACAGACACATACCCGTGTGTTACAGACACATGCCCGTGTGTTACAGACCCATACCCATGTAGTACAGTATTAGACATATACCTGTGTATTACAGACACATACCCGTGTAGTACAGACACATACCCGTGTAGTACAGTATTAGACATATACCTGTGTATTACAGTATTAGACATATACCTGTGTGTTACAGACACATACCCGTGTGTTACAGACACATACCCGTGTGTTACAGACATATATCCGTGTGTTACAGACAAATACCCGTGTGTTACAGACACATACCCGTGTAGTACAGACACATACCCGTGTATTACAGACACATACCCGTGTGTTACAGACATATATCCGTGTGTTACAGACAAATACCCGTGTGTTACAGACACATACCCGTGTAGTACAGACACATACCCGTGTGTTACAGACACATACCCGTGTAGTACAGACACATACCCGTGTAGTACAGACACATACCCGTGTAGTACAGACACATACCCGTGTGTTACAGACACATACCCGTCTAGTACAGACACATACCCGTGTGTTACAGACACATACCCGTGTGTTACAGACATATACCCGTGTGTTACAGAGATATACCCGTGTGTTACAGACACATACCCATGTAGTACAGACACATACCCGTGTGTTACAGACACATGCCCGTGTGTTACAGACCCATACCCATGTAGTACAGTATTAGACATATACCTGTGTATTACAGACACATACCCGTGTAGTACAGACACATACCCGTGTAGTACAGTATTAGACATATACCTGTGTATTACAGTATTAGACATATACCTGTGTGTTACAGACACATACCCGTGTGTTACAGACACATACCCGTGTGTTACAGACATATATCCGTGTGTTACAGACAAATACCCGTGTGTTACAGACACATACCCGTGTAGTACAGACACATACCCGTGTATTACAGACACATACCCGTGTGTTACAGACATATATCCGTGTGTTACAGACAAATACCCGTGTGTTACAGACACATACCCGTGTAGTACAGACACATACCCGTGTGTTACAGACACATACCCGTGTAGTACAGACACATACCCGTGTAGTACAGACACATACCCGTGTAGTACAGACACATACCCGTGTGTTACAGACACATACCCGTGTAGTACAGACACATACCCGTGTGTTACAGACACATACCCGTGTGTTACAGACATATACCCGTGTGTTACAGAGATATACCCGTGTGTTACAGACACATACCCATGTAGTACAGACACATACCCGTGTGTTACAGACATATATCCGTGTGTTACAGACACATACCCGTGTGTTACAGACACATAACCGTGTGTTACAGACACATACCCGTGTGTTACAGAGATATACCCGTGTGTTACAGACACATACCCGTGTATTACAGACACATACCCGTGTAGTACAGACACATACCCGTGTGTTACAGAGATATACCCGTGTGTTACAGAGATATACCCGTGTGTTACAGACACATACCCGTGTGTTACAGACATATATCCGTGTGTTACAGACACATACCCGTGTGTTACAGACACATACCCGTGTGTTACAGACATATATCCGTGTGTTACAGACACATACCCGTGTGTTACAGACACATACCCGTGTAGTACAGACACATACCCGTGTGTTACAGACACATACCTGTGTGTTACAGACACATACCCGTGTATTACAGACACATACCCGTGTAATACAAACACATACCCGTGTGTTACAGACAAATACCCGTGTGTTACAGACACATACCCGTGTGTTACAGACACATACCCGTGTAGTACAGACACATACCCGTGTAGTACAGACATATACCCGTGTAGTACAGACATATACCCGTGTGTTACAGACACATACCCGTGTGTTACATACATATACCCGTGTGTTACAGACACATACCCGTGTGTTACAGACACATACCCGTGTGTTACAGACATATATCCGTGTGTTACAGACACATACCCGTGTGTTACAGACACATACCCGTGTAGTACAGACACATACCCGTGTGTTACAGACACATACCCGTGTAGTACAGACACATACCCGTGTAGTACAGACACATACCCGTGTGTTACAGACATATACCCGTGTGTTACAGACACATACCCGTGTGTTACAGAGATATACCCGTGTAGTACAGACACATACCCGTGTGTTACAGACACATACCCGTGTGTTACAGAGATATACCCGTGTGTTACAGACACATACCCGTGTATTACAGACACATACCCGTGTAGTACAGACACATACCCGTGTGTTACAGAGATATACCCGTGTGTTACAGACACATACCCGTGTGTTACAGACATATATCCGTGTGTTACAGACACATACCCGTGTGTTACAGGCACATACCCGTGTAGTACAGACACATACCCGTGTGTTACAGACACATACCCATGTGTTACAGACACATACCCATGTGTTACAGATACATACCCGTGTATTACAGACACATACCCGTGTAGTACAGACACATACCCGTGTGTTACAGACACATACCCGTGTATTACAGACACATACCCGTGTAGTACAGACACATACCCGTGTGTTACAGACATATACCCGTGTGTTACAGACACATACCCGTGTGTTACAGACACATACCCGTGTAGTACAGACACATACCCGTGTGTTACAGACACATACCCGTGTGTTACAGAGATATACCCGTGTGTTACAGACACATACCCGTGTAGTACAGACACATACCCGTGTGTTACAGACACATACCCGTGTAGTACAGACATATACCCGTGTGTTACAGACACATACCCGTGTGTTACAGACATATACCCGTGTGTTACAGACACATACCCGTGTGTTACAGACACATACCCGTGTGTTACAGACATATATCCGTGTGTTACAGACACATACCCGTGTGTTACAGACACATACCCGTGTAGTACAGACACATACCCGTGTGTTACAGACATATATCCGTGTGTTACATACACATACCCGTGTGTTACAGACACATACCCGTGTGTTATAGACACATACCCGTGTGTTACAGACATATACCCGTGTGTTACAGACACATACCCGTGTGTTACAGACACATACCTGTGTAGTACAGACACATACCCGTGTAGTACAGACATATATCCGTGTGTTACAGACACATACCCGTGTGTTACAGACACATACCCGTGTGTTACAGACACATACCCGTGTGTTACAGAGATATACCCGTGTGTTACAGAGATATACCCGTGTGTTACAGACACATACCCGTGTATTACAGACACATATCCGTGTGTTACAGACATATATCCGTGTGTTACAGACACATACCCGTGTGTTACAGACACATATCCGTGTGTTACAGACACATACCCGTGTGTTACAGACACATACCCGTGTGTTACAGAGATGTACCCGTGTGTTACAGACACATACCCGTGTGTTACAGACACATACCCGTGTAGTCCAGACACATACCCGTGTGTTACAGAGATATACCCGTGTGTTACAGAGATATACCCGTGTGTTACAGACACATACCCGTGTGTTACAGACATATATCCGTGTGTTACAGACACATACCCGTGTGTTACAGACACATACCCGTGTGTTACAGACACATACCCGTGTAGTACAGACACATACCCGTGTGTTACAGACACATACCCGTGTGTTACAGACACATACCCGTGTGTTACAGACATATAGCCGTGTGTTACAGACACATACCCGTGTGTTACAGACACATACCCGTGTGTTACAGACACATACCCGTGTAGTACAGACACATACCCGTGTGTTACAGACATATACCCGTGTGTTACAGACACATACCCGTGTGTTACAGACACATACCCGTGTGTTACAGACACATACCCGTGTAGTACAGACACATACCCGTGTGTTAAAGACACATACCCGTGTGTTACAGACACATACCCGTGTGTTACAGAGATATAGCCGTGTGTTACAGACACATACCCGTGTAGTACAGACACATACCCGTGTGTTACAGACACATACCCGTGTAGTACAGACATATACCCGTGTGTTACAGACACATACCCGTGTGTTACAGACATATACCCGTGTGTTACAGACACATACCCGTGTGTTACAGACATATATCCGTGTGTTACAGACAAATACCCGTGTGTTACAGACACATACCCGTGTAGTACAGACACATACCCGTGTGTTACAGACATATACCCGTGTGTTACAGACACATACCCGTGTGTTACAGACACATACCCGTGTAATACAGACACATACCCGTGTGTTACAGACATATATCCGTGTGTTACAGACACATACCCGTGTGTTACAGACACATACCCTTGTGTTACAGACACATGCCCGTGTGTTACAGACACATACCCATGTAGTACAGTATTAGACATATACCTGTGTATTACAGACACATACCCGTGTAGTACAGACACATACCCGTGTAGTACAGTATTAGACATATACCTGTGTATTACAGTATTAGACATATACCTGTGTATTACAGACACATACCCGTGTGTTACAGAGATATACCCGTGTAGTACAGACACATACCCGTGTGTTACAGACACATACCCGTGTAGTACAGTATTAGACATATACCCGTGTATTACAGACACATACCCGTGTAGTACAGACACATACCCGTGTAGTACAGTATTATACATATACCTGTTTATTACAGTATTAGACATATACCTGTGTATTACAGACACATACCCGTGTGTTACAGAGATATACCCGTGTAGTACAGACACATACCCGTGTGTTACAGACACATACCCGTGTAGTACAGACACATACCCGTGTGTTACAGAGATATACCCGTGTGTTACAGACACATACCCGTGTAGTACAGACACATACCCGTGTGTTACAGACACATACCCGTGTGTTACAGACACATACCCGTGTGTTACAGACACATACCCGTGTAGTACAGACACATACCCGTGTGTTACAGACATATATCCGTGTGTTACAGACACATACCCGTGTGTTACAGACACATACCCGTGTGTTACAGACACATATCCGTGTGTTACAGAGATATACCCGTGTGTTACAGACACATACCCGTGTATTACAGACACATACCCGTGTAGTACAGACACATACCCGTGTGTTACAGAGATGTACCCGTGTGTTACAGAGATATACCCGTGTGTTACAGACACATACCCGTGTGTTACAGACATATATCCGTGTGTTACAGACACATACCCGTGTGTTACAAACACATACCCGTGTGTTACAGACACATACCCGTGTAGTACAGACACATACCCGTGTGTTACAGACACATACCCGTGTATTACAGACACATACCCGTGTAGTACAGACACATACCCGTGTGTTACAGACATATACCCGTGTGTTACAGACACATACCCGTGTGTTACAGACACATACCCGTGTAGTACAGACACATACCCGTGTGTTACAGACACATACCCGTGTGTTACAGACACATACCCGTGTAGTACAGACACATACCCGTGTAGTACAGACACATACCCGTGTGTTACAGAGATATACCAGTGTGTTACAGACACATACCCGTGTAGTACGGACACATACCCGTGTGTTACAGACACATACCCGTGTGTTACAGACATATACCCGTGTGTTACAGACACATACCCGTGTGTTACAGAGATATACCCGTGTGTTACAGACACATACCCGTGTAGTACAGACACATACCCGTGTGTTACAGACATATATCCGTGTGTTACAGACACATACCCGTGTGTTACAGACACATACCCGTGTGTTACAGACACATACCCGTGTGTTACAGAGATATACCCTTGTGTTACAGACACATACCCGTGTATTACAGACACATACCCGTGTAGTACAGACACATACCTGTGTGTTACAGAGATATACCCGTGTGTTACAGACACATACCCGTGTGTTACAGACATATATCCGTGTGTTACAGACACATACCCGTGTGTTACAGACACATACCCGTGTAGTACAGACATATACCCGTGTGTTACAGACACATACCCGTGTGTTACAGACACATACCCGTGTGTTACAGACACATACCCGTGTAGTACAGACACATACCCGTGTGTTACAGACATATACCCGTGTGTTACAGACACATACCCGTGTGTTACAGACACATACCCGTGTAGTACAGACACATACCCGTGTGTTACAGACACATACCCGTGTGTCACAGAGACATACCCGTGTGTTACAGACACATACCCGTGTGTTACAGACACATACCCGTGTAGTACAGACACATACCCGTGTGTTACAGACACATACCCGTGTAGTACAGACATATACCCGTGTGTTACAGACACATACCCGTGTGTTACAGACATATACCCGTGTGTTACAGACACATACCCGTGTGTTACAGACACATACCCGTGTGTTACAGACATATATCCGTGTGTTACAGACACATACCCGTGTGTTACAGACACATACCCGTGTAGTACAGACACATACCCGTGTATTACAGACACATACCCGTGTGTTACAGACATATACCCGTGTGTTACAGACACATACCCGTGTGTTACAGACACATACCCGTGTAGTACAGACACATACCCGTGTGTTACAGACATATATCCGTGTGTTACAGACACATACCCGTGTGTTACAGACACATACCCGTGTGTTACAGACACATACCCGTGTGTTACAGACATATACCCGTGTGTTATAGACACATACCTGTGTAGTACAGACACATACCCGTGTAGTACAGAAATATATCCGTGTGTTACAGACACATACCCGTGTGTTACAGACACATACCCGTGTGTTACAGACACATACCCGTGTGTTACAGAGATATACCCGTGTGTTACAGAGATATACCCGTGTGTTACAGACACATACCTGTGTATTACAGACACATATCCGTGTGTTACAGACATATATCCGTGTGTTACAGACACATACCCGTGTGTTACAGACACATATCCGTGTGTTACAGACACATACCCGTGTGTTACAGACACATACCCGTGTGTTACAGACACATACCCGTGTGTTACAGAGATATACCCGTGTGTTACAGACACATACCCGTGTGTTACAGACACATACCCGTGTAGTACAGACACATACCCATGTGTTACAGAGATATACCCGTGTGTTACAGAGATATACCCGTGTGTTACAGACACATACCCGTGTGTTACAGACATATATCCGTGTGTTACAGACACATACACGTGTGTTACAGACACATACCCGTGTAGTACAGACACATACCCGTGTGTTACAGACACATACCCGTGTGTTACAGACACATACCCGTGTGTTACAGACACATACCCGTGTGTTACAGACACATACCCGTGTGTTACAGACATATATCCGTGTGTTACAGACACATACCTGTGTGTTACAGACACATACCCGTGTGTTACAGACACATACCCGTGTAGTACAGACACATACCCGTGTGTTACAGACATATACCCGTGTGTTACAGACACATACCCGTGTGTTACAGACACATACCCGTGTGTTACAGACACATACCCGTGTAGTACAGACACATACCCGTGTGTTAAAGACACATACCCGTGTGTTACAGACACATACCCGTGTGTTACAGAGATATACCCGTGTGTTACAGACACATTCCCGTGTAGTACAGACACATACCCGTGTGTTACAGACACATACCCGTGTAGTACAGACATATACCCGTGTGTTACAGACACATACCCGTGTGTTACAGACATATACCCGTGTGTTACAGACACATACCCGTGTGTTACAGACACATACCCGTGTGTTACAGACATATATCCGTGTGTTACAGACAAATACCCGTGTGTTACAGACACATACCCGTGTAGTACAGACACATACCCGTGTATTACAGACACATACCCGTGTGTTACAGACATATACCCGTGTGTTACAGACACATACCCGTGTGTTACAGACACATACCCGTGTAGTACAGACACATACCCGTGTGTTACAGACATATATCCGTGTGTTACAGACACATACCCGTGTGTTACAGACACATGCCCGTGTGTTACAGACACATACCCATGTAGTACAGTATTAGACATATACCTGTGTATTACAGACACATACCCTTGTAGTACAGACACATACCCGTATAGTACAGTATTAGACATATACCTGTGTATTACAGTATTAGACATATACCTGTGTGTTACAGACACATACCCGTGTGTTACAGACACATACCCGTGTGTTACAGACATATATCCGTGTGTTACAGACAAATACCCGTGTGTTACAGACACATACCCGTGTAGTACAGACACATACCCGTGTATTACAGACACATACCCGTGTGTTACAGACATATATCCGTGTGTTACAGACAAATACCCGTGTGTTACAGACACATACCCGTGTAGTACAGACACATACCCGTGTGTTACAGACACATACCCGTGTGTTACAGACACATACCCGTGTAGTACAGACACATACCCGTGTAGTACAGACACATACCCGTGTAGTACAGACACATACCCGTGTGTTACAGACACATACCCGTGTAGTACAGACACATACCCGTGTGTTACAGACACATACCCGTGTGTTACAGACATATACCCGTGTGTTACAGACACATACCCGTGTGTTACAGAGATATACCCGTGTGTTACAGACACATACCCATGTAGTACAGACACATACCCGTGTGTTACAGACATATATCCGTGTGTTACAGACACATACCCGTGTGTTACAGACACATACCCGTGTGTTACAGACACATACCCGTGTGTTACAGAGATATACCCGTGTGTTACAGACACATACCCGTGTATTACAGACACATACCCGTGTAGTACAGACACATACCCGTGTGTTACAGAGATATACCCGTGTGTTACAGAGATATACCCGTGTGTTACAGACACATACCCGTGTGTTACAGACATATATCCGTGTGTTACAGACACATACCCGTGTGTTACAGACACATACCCGTGTGTTACAGACACATACCCGTGTAGTACAGACACATACCCGTGTGTTACAGACACATACCCGTGTATTACAGACACATACCCGTGTAGTACAGACACATACCCGTGTGTTACAGACAAATACCCGTGTGTTACAGACACATACCCGTGTGTTACAGACACATACCCGTGTAGTACAGACACATACCCGTGTAGTACAGACATATACCCGTGTAGTACAGACATATACCCGTGTGTTACAGACACATACCCGTGTGTTACAGACATATACCCGTGTGTTACAGACACATACCCGTGTGTTACAGACACATACCCGTGTGTTACAGACATATATCCGTGTGTTACAGACACATACCCGTGTGTTACAGACATATATCCGTGTGTTACAGACACATACCCGTGTGTTACAGACATATATCCGTGTGTTACAGACACATACCCGTGTATTACAGACACATACCCGTGTGTTACAGAGATATACCCGTGTGTTACAGAGATATACCCGTGTGTTACAGACACATACCTGTGTGTTAAAGACACATACCCGTGTGTTACAGACATATACCCGTGTGTTACAGACACATACCCGTGTGTTACAGACATATACCCGTGTGTTACAGACATATATCCGTGTGTTACAGACACATACCCGTGTGTTACAGACACATATCCGTGTGTTACAGACATATACCCGTGTGTTACAGACACATATCCGTGTGTTACAGACATATACCCGTGTGTTACAGACATATATCCGTGTGTTACAGACACATACCCGTGTGTTACAGACACATACCCGTGTGTTACAGACATATACCCGTGTGTTACAGACACATACCCGTGTGTTACAGACACATACCCGTGTGTTACAGACATATATCCGTGTGTTACAGACACATACCCGTGTGTTACAGACACATACCCGTGTGTTACAGACACATATCCGTGTGTTACAGACACATACCCGTGTGTTACAGACACATATCCGTGTGTTACAGACACATACCCGTGTGTTACAGACACATATCCGTGTGTTACAGACACATACCCGTGTGTTACAGACATATACCCGTGTATTACAGACACATACCCGTGTGTTACAGACACATACCCGTGTGTTACAGACACATACCCGTGTGTTACAGACATATATCCGTGTGTTACAGACACATACCCGTGTGTTACAGACACATACCCGTGTGTTACAGACACATATCCGTGTGTTACAGACACATACCCGTGTGTTACAGACACATACCCGTGTGTTACAGACACATACCCGTGTGTTACAGACACATACCCGTGTGTTACAGACATATACCCGTGTGTTACAGACATATATCCGTGTGTTACAGACACATACCCGTGTGTTACAGACACATATCCGTGTGTTACAGACACATACCCGTGTGTTACAGACACATACCCGTGTGTTACAGACACATATCCGTGTGTTACAGACATATACCCGTGTGTTACAGACATATACCCGTGTGTTACAGACACATATCCGTGTGTTACAGACATATACCCGTGTGTTACAGACATATACCCGTGTGTTACAGACATATACCCGTGTGTTACAGACATATATCCGTGTGTTACAGACACATACCCGTGTGTTACAGACACATACCCGTGTGTTACAGACATATACCCGTGTGTTACAGACATATATCCGTGTAGTACAGACACATACCCGTGTGTTACAGACACATACCCGTGTAGTACAGATACATACCCGTGTGTTACAGACACATACCCGTGTATTACAGACGTATACCCGTGTGTTACAGACACATACCCGTGTGTTACAGACATATACCCGTGTGTTACAGACACATTCCCGTGTGTTACAGACACATACCCGTTTGTTACAGACACATATCCGTGTGTTACAGACACATACCCGTATATTACAGACACATACCCGTGTGTTACAGACACATACCCGTGTGTTACAGACACATATCCGTGTGTTACAGACACATACCCGTGTGTTACAGACACATATCCGTGTGTTACAGACATATACCCGTGTGTTACAGACACATACCCGTGTGTTACAGACACATACCCGTGTAGTACAGACATATACCCGTGTGTTACAGACACATACCCGTGTGTTACAGACACATACCCGTGTGTTACAGACACATACCCGTGTAGTACAGACACATATCCGTGTGTTACAGACACATACCCGTGTATTACAGACGTATACCCGTGTGTTACAGACACATACCCGTGTGTTACAGACACATATCCGTGTGTTACAGACACATACCCGTGTATTACAGACACATACCCGTGTGTTACAGACACATACCCGTGTAGTACAGACACATACCCGTGTGTTACAGACACATACCCGTGTGTTACAGACACATATCCGTGTGTTACAGACATATACCCGTGTGTTACAGACATATACCCGTGTGTTACAGACACATATCCGTGTGTTACAGACATATACCTGTGTGTTACAGACATATATCCGTGTGTTACAGACACAGACCCGTGTGTTACAGACACATACCCGTGTGTTACAGAGATATACCCGTGTGTTACAGAGATATACCCGTGTGTTACAGACACATACCCGTGTATTACAGACACATATCCGTGTGTTACAGACATATATCCGTGTGTTACAGACACATACCCGTGTGTTACAGACACATATCCGTGTGTTACAGACACATACCCGTGTGTTACAGACACATACCCGTGTGTTACAGACACATACCCGTGTGTTACAGAGATATACCCGTGTGTTACAGACACATACCCGTGTAGTACAGACACATACCCGTGTGTTACAGAGATATACCCGTGTGTTACAGAGATATACCCGTGTGTTACAGACACATACCCGTGTGTTACAGACATATATCCGTGTGTTACAGACACATACACGTGTGTTACAGACACATACCCGTGTGTTACAGACACATACCCGTGTAGTACAGACACATACCCGTGTGTTACAGACACATACCCGTGTGTTACAGACACATACCCGTGTGTTACAGACACATACCCGTGTGTTACAGACATATATCCGTGTGTTACAGACACATACCCGTGTGTTACAGACACATACCCGTGTGTTACAGACACATACCCGTGTAGTACAGACACATACCCGTGTGTTACAGACATATACCCGTGTGTTACAGACACATACCCGTGTGTTACAGACACATACCCGTGTAGTACAGACACATACCCGTGTGTTAAAGACACATACCCGTGTGTTACAGACACATACCCGTGTGTTACAGAGATATACCCGTGTGTTACAGACACATACCCGTGTAGTACAGACATATACCCGTGTGTTACAGACACATACCCGTGTAGTACAGACATATACCCGTGTGTTACAGACACATACCCGTGTGTTACAGACATATACCCGTGTGTTACAGACACATACCCGTGTGTTACAGACACATACCCGTGTGTTACAGACATATATCCGTGTGTTACAGACAAATACCCGTGTGTTGCAGACACATACCCGTGTAGTACAGACACATACCCGTGTATTACAGACACATACCCGTGTGTTACAGACATATACCCGTGTGTTACAGACACATACCCGTGTGTTACAGACACATACCCGTGTAGTACAGACACATACCCGTGTGTTACAGACATATATCCGTGTGTTACAGACACATACCCGTGTGTTACAGACACATACCCGTGTGTTACAGACACATGCCCGTGTGTTACAGACCCATACCCATGTAGTACAGTATTAGACATATACCTGTGTATTACAGACACATACCCGTGTAGTACAGACACATACCCGTGTAGTACAGTATTAGACATATACCTGTGTATTACAGTATTAGACATATACCTGTGTGTTACAGACACATACCCGTGTGTTACAGACACATACCCGTGTGTTACAGACATATATCCGTGTGTTACAGACAAATACCCGTGTGTTACAGACACATACCCGTGTAGTACAGACACATACCCCTGTATTACAGACACATACCCGTGTGTTACAGACATATATCCGTGTGTTACAGACAAATACCCGTGTGTTACAGACACATACCCGTGTAGTACAGACACATACCCGTGTGTTACAGACACATACCCGTGTGTTACAGACACATACCCGTGTAGTACAGACACATACCCGTGTAGTACAGACACATACCCGTGTAGTACAGACACATACCCGTGTGTTACAGACACATACCCCTGTAGTACAGACACATACCCGTGTGTTACAGACACATACCCGTGTGTTACAGACATATACCCGTGTGTTACAGACACATACCCGTGTGTTCCAGAGATATACCCGTGTGTTACAGACACATACCCATGTAGTACAGACACATACCCGTGTGTTACAGACATATATCCGTGTGTTACAGACACATACCCGTGTGTTACAGACACATAACCGTGTGTTACAGACACATACCCGTGTGTTACAGAGATATACCCGTGTGTTACAGACACATACCCGTGTATTACAGACACATACCCGTGTAGTACAGACACATACCTGTGTGTTACAGAGATATACCCGTGTGTTACAGAGATATACCCGTGTGTTACAGACACATACCCGTGTGTTACAGACATATATCCGTGTGTTACCGACACATACCCGTGTGTTACAGACACATACCCGTGTGTTACAGACATATATCCGTGTGTTACAGACACATACCCGTGTGTTACAGACACATACCCGTGTAGTACAGACACATACCCGTGTGTTACAGACACATACCTGTGTGTTACAGACACATACCCGTGTATTACAGACACATACCCGTGTAATACAGACACATACCCGTGTGTTACAGACAAATACCCGTGTGTTACAGACACATACCCGTGTGTTACAGACACATACCCGTGTAGTACAGACACATACCCGTGTAGTACAGACATATACCCGTGTAGTACAGACATATACCCGTGTGTTACAGACACATACCCGTGTGTTACATACATATACCCGTGTGTTACAGACACATACCCGTGTGTTACAGACACATTCCCGTGTGTTACAGACATATATCCGTGTGTTACAGACACATACCCGTGTGTTACAGACACATACCCGTGTAGTACAGACACATACCCGTGTGTTACAGACACATACCCGTGTGTTACAGACACATACCCGTGTAGTACAGACACATACCCGTGTAGTACAGACACATACCCGTGTGTTACAGACATATACCCGTGTGTTACAGACACATACCCGTGTGTTACAGAGATATACCCGTGTAGTACAGACACATACCCGTGTGTTACAGACACATACCCGTGTGTTACAGACACATACCCGTGTGTTACAGAGATATACCCGTGTGTTACAGACACATACCCGTGTATTACAGACACATACCCGTGTAGTATAGACACATACCCGTGTGTTACAGAGATATACCCGTGTGTTACAGACACATACCCGTGTGTTACAGACATATATCCGTGTGTTACAGACACATACACGTGTGTTACAGACACATACCCGTGTGTTACAGACACATACCCGTGTAGTACAGACACATACCCGTGTGTTACAGACACATACCCGTGTGTTACAGACACATACCCGTGTGTTACAGACATATATCCGTGTGTTACAGACACATACCCGTGTGTTACACACACATACCCGTGTGTTACAGACACATACCCGTGTAGTACAGACACATACCCGTGTGTTACAGACATATACCCGTGTGTTACAGACACATACCCGTGTGTTACAGACACATACCCGTGTGTTACAGACACATACCCGTGTAGTACAGACACATACCCGTGTGTTAAAGACACATACCCGTGTGTTACAGACACATACCCGTGTGTTACAGAGATATACCCGTGTGTTACAGACACATACCCGTGTAGTACAGACACATACCCGTGTGTTACAGACACATACCCGTGTAGTACAGACATATACCCGTGTGTTACAGACACATACCCGTGTGTTACAGACATATACCCGTGTGTTACAGACACATACCCGTGTGTTACAGACACATACCCGTGTGTTACAGACATATATCCGTGTGTTACAGACAAATACCCGTGTGTTACAGACACATACCCGTGTAGTACAGACACATACCCGTGTATTACAGACACATACCCGTGTGTTACAGACATATACCCGTGTGTTACAGACACATACCCGTGTGTTACAGACACATACCCGTGTAGTACAGACACATACCCGTGTGTTACAGACATATATCCGTGTGTTACAGACACATACCCGTGTGTTACAGACACATACCCGTGTGTTACAGACACATACCCATGTAGTACAGTATTAGACATATACCTGTGTATTACAGACACATACCCGTGTAGTACAGACACATACCCGTGTAGTACAGTATTAGACATATACCTGTGTATTACAGTATTAGACATATACCTGTGTGTTACAGACACATACCCGTGTGTTACAGACACATACCCGTGTGTTACAGTCATATATCCGTGTGTTACAGACAAATACCCGTGTGTTACAGACACATACCCGTGTAGTACAGACACATACCCGTGTATTACAGACACATACCCGTGTGTTACAGACATATATCCGTGTGTTACAGACAAATACCCGTGTGTTACAGACACATACCCGTGTAGTACAGACACATACCCGTGTGTTACAGACACATACCCGTGTGTTACAGACACATACCCGTGTAGTACAGACACATACCCGTGTAGTACAGACACATACCCGTGTGTTACAGACACATACCCGTGTAGTACAGACACATACCCGTGTGTTACAGACACATACCCGTGTGTTACAGACACATACCCGTGTGTTACAGAGATATACCCGTGTGTTACAGACACATACCCATGTAGTACAGACACATACCCGTGTGTTACAGACATATATCCGTGTGTTACAGACACATACCCGTGTGTTACAGACACATACCCGTGTGTTACAGACACATACCCGTGTGTTACAGAGATATACCCGTGTGTTACAGACACATACCCGTGTATTACAGACACATACCCGTGTAGTACAGACACATACCCGTGTGTTACAGAGATATACCCGTGTGTTACAGAGATATACCCGTGTGTTACAGACACATACCCGTGTGTTACAGACATATATCCGTGTGTTACAGACACATACCCGTGTGTTACAGACACATACCAGTGTGTTACAGACACATACCCGTGTAGTACAGACACATACCCGTGTGTTACAGACACATACCCGTGTATTACAGACACATACCCGTGTAGTACAGACACATACCCGTGTGTTACAGACAAATACCCGTGTGTTACAGACACATACCCGTGTGTTACAGACACATACCCGTGTAGTACAGACACATACCCGTGTAGTACAGACATATACCCGTGTAGTACAGACATATACCCGTGTGTTACAGACACATACCCGTGTGTTACAGACATATACCCGTGTGTTACAGACACATACCCGTGTGTTACAGACACATACCCGTGTGTTACAGACATATATCCGTGTGTTACAGACACATACCCGTGTGTTACAGACATATATCCGTGTGTTACAGACACATACCCGTGTGTTACAGACATATATCCGTGTGTTACAGACACATACCCGTGTATTACAGACACATACCCGTGTGTTACAGAGATATACCCGTGTGTTACAGAGATATACCCGTGTGTTACAGACACATACCCGTGTGTTAAAGACACATACCCGTGTGTTACAGACATATACCCGTGTGTTACAGACACATACCCGTGTGTTACAGACATATACCCGTGTGTTACAGACATATATCCGTGTGTTACAGACACATACCCGTGTGTTACAGACACATATCCGTGTGTTACAGACACATACCCGTGTGTTACAGACACATACCCGTGTGTTACAGACACATATCCGTGTGTTACAGACATATACCCGTGTGTTACAGACACATATCCGTGTGTTACAGACATATACCCGTGTGTTACAGACATATATCCGTGTGTTACAGACACATACCCGTGTGTTACAGACACATACCCGTGTGTTACAGACATATACCCGTGTGTTACAGACACATACCCGTGTGTTACAGACACATACCCGTGTGTTACAGACATATATCCGTGTGTTACAGACACATACCCGTGTGTTACAGACACATATCCGTGTGTTACAGACACATACCCGTGTGTTACAGACACATACCCGTGTGTTACAGACATATATCCGTGTGTTACAGACACATACCCGTGTGTTACAGACACATATCCGTGTGTTACAGACACATACCCGTGTGTTACAGACATATACCCGTGTATTACAGACACATACCCGTGTGTTACAGACACATACCCGTGTGTTACAGACATATATCCGTGTGTTACAGACACATACCCGTGTGTTACAGACACATACCCGTGTGTTACAGACACATATCCGTGTGTTACAGACACATACCCGTGTGTTACAGACACATACCCGTGTATTACAGACACATACCCGTGTGTTACAGACACATACCCGTGTGTTACAGACACATACCCGTGTGTTACAGACATATACCCGTGTGTTACAGACACATACCCGTGTGTTACAGACATATACCCGTGTGTTACAGACATATATCCGTGTGTTACAGACACATACCCGTGTGTTACAGACACATATCCGTGTGTTACAGACACATACCCGTGTGTTACAGACACATACCCGTGTGTTACAGACACATACCCGTGTGTTACAGACACA
The DNA here is from genome assembly GCF_039654945.1 of Dendrobates tinctorius. NCBI lineage: Eukaryota > Metazoa > Chordata > Amphibia > Anura > Dendrobatidae > Dendrobates > Dendrobates tinctorius. The sequence continues at coordinate 1,254,706 of NW_027361827.1, read as the reverse complement.
TATCCGTGTGTTACAGACATATACCCGTGTGTTACAGACATATACCCGTGTGTTACAGACACATATCCGTGTGTTACAGACATATACCCGTGTGTTACAGACATATACCCGTGTGTTACAGACATATACCCGTGTGTTACAGACATATATCCGTGTGTTACAGACACATACCCGTGTGTTACAGACACATACCCGTGTGTTACAGACATATACCCGTGTGTTACAGACATATATCCGTGTAGTACAGACACATACCCGTGTGTTACAGACACATACCCGTGTAGTACAGATACATACCCGTGTGTTACAGACACATACCCGTGTATTACAGACGTATACCCGTGTGTTACAGACACATACCCGTGTGTTACAGACATATACCCGTGTGTTACAGACACATTCCCGTGTGTTACAGACACATACCCGTTTGTTACAGACACATATCCGTGTGTTACAGACACATACCCGTATATTACAGACACATACCCGTGTGTTACAGACATATATCCGTGTGTTACAGACACATACACGTGTGTTACAGACACATACCCGTGTGTTACAGACACATACCCGTGTAGTACAGACACATACCCGTGTGTTACAGACACATACCCGTGTGTTACAGACACATACCCGTGTGTTACAGACATATATCCGTGTGTTACAGACACATACCCGTGTGTTACAGACACATACCCGTGTGTTACAGACACATACCCGTGTAGTACAGACACATACCCGTGTGTTACAGACATATACCCGTGTGTTACAGACACATACCCGTGTGTTACAGACACATACCCGTGTAGTACAGACACATACCCGTGTGTTAAAGACACATACCCGTGTGTTACAGACACATACCCGTGTGTTACAGAGATATACCCGTGTGTTACAGACACATACCCGTGTAGTACAGACATATACCCGTGTGTTACAGACACATACCCGTGTAGTACAGACATATACCCGTGTGTTACAGACACATACCCGTGTGTTACAGACATATACCCGTGTGTTACAGACACATACCCGTGTGTTACAAACACATACCCGTGTGTTACAGACATATATCCGTGTGTTACAGACAAATACCCGTGTGTTACAGACACATACCCGTGTAGTACAGACACATACCCGTGTATTCCAGACACATACCCGTGTGTTACAGACATATACCCGTGTGTTACAGACACATACCCGTGTGTTACAGACACATACCCGTGTAGTACAGACATACCCGTGTGTTACAGACATATATCCGTGTGTTACAGACACATACCCGTGTGTTACAGACACATACCCGTGTGTTACAGACACATGCCAGTGTGTTACAGACCCATACCCATGTAGTACAGTATTAGACATATACCTGTGTATTACAGACACATACCCGTGTAGTACAGACACATACCCGTGTAGTACAGTATTAGACATATACCTGTGTATTACAGTATTAGACATATACCTGTGTGTTACAGACACATACCCGTGTGTTACAGACACATACCCGTGTGTTACAGACATATATCCGTGTGTTACAGACAAATACCCGTGTGTTACAGACACATACCCGTGTAGTACAGACACATACCCGTGTATTACAGACACATACCCGTGTGTTACAGACATATATCCGTGTGTTACAGACAAATACCCGTGTGTTACAGACACATACCCGTGTAGTACAGACACATACCCGTGTGTTACAGACACATACCCGTGTGTTACAGACACATACCCGTGTAGTACAGACACATACCCGTGTAGTACAGACACATACCCGTGTAGTACAGACACATACCCATGTAGTACAGACACATACCCGTGTGTTACAGACACATACCCGTGTGTTACAGACATATACCCGTGTGTTACAGACACATACCCGTGTGTTACAGACACATACCCGTGTGTTACAGACACATACCCATGTAGTACAGACACATACCCGTGTGTTACAGACATATATCCGTGTGTTACAGACACATACCCGTGTGTTACAGACACATAACCGTGTGTTACAGACACATACCCGTGTGTTACAGAGATATACCCGTGTGTTACAGACACATACCCGTGTATTACAGACACATACCCGTGTAGTACAGACACATACCCGTGTGTTACAGAGATATACCCGTGTGTTACAGAGATATACCCGTGTGTTACAGACACATACCCGTGTGTTACAGACATATATCCGTGTGTTACAGACACATACCCGTGTGTTACAGACACATACCCGTGTGTTACAGACATATATCCGTGTGTTACAGACACATACCCGTGTGTTACAGACACATACCCGTGTGTTACAGACACATACCCGTGTAGTACAGACACATACCCGTGTGTTACAGACACATACCTGTGTGTTACAGACACATACCCGTGTATTACAGACACATACCCGTGTAATACAGACACATACCCGTGTGTTACAGACAAATACCCGTGTGTTACAGACACATACCCGTGTGTTACAGACACATACCCGTGTAGTACAGACACATACCCGTGTAGTACAGACATATACCCGTGTAGTACAGACATATACCCGTGTGTTACAGACACATACCCGTGTGTTACATACATATACCCGTGTGTTACATACATATACCCGTGTGTTACAGACACATACCCGTGTGTTACAGACACATTCCCGTGTGTTACAGACATATATCCGTGTGTTACAGACACATACCCGTGTGTTACAGACACATACCCGTGTAGTACAGACACATACCCGTGTGTTACAGACACATACCCGTGTGTTACAGACACATACCCGTGTAGTACAGACACATACCCGTGTAGTACAGACACATACCCGTGTGTTACAGACATATACCCGTGTGTTACAGACACATACCCGTGTGTTACAGAGATATACCCGTGTAGTACAGACACATACCCGTGTGTTACAGACACATACCCGTGTGTTACAGACACATACCCGTGTGTTACAGAGATATACCCGTGTGTTACAGACACATACCCGTGTATTACAGACACATACCCGTGTAGTACAGACACATACCCGTGTGTTACAGAGATATACCCGTGTGTTACAGACACATACCCGTGTGTTACAGACATATATCGGTGTGTTACAGACACATACCCGTGTGTTACAGGCACATACCCGTGTAGTACAGACACATACCCGTGTGTTACAGACACATACCCGTGTGTTACAGACACATACCCGTGTGTTACAGATACATACCCGTGTATTACAGACACATACCCGTGTAGTACAGACACATACCCGTATGTTACAGACACATACCCGTGTATTACAGACACATACCCGTGTAGTACAGACACATACCCGTGTGTTACAGACATATACCCGTGTGTTACAGACACATACCCGTGTGTTACAGACACATACCCGTGTAGTACAGACACATACCCGTGTGTTACAAACACATACCCGTGTGTTACAGAGATATACCCGTGTGTTACAGACACATACCCGTGTAGTACAGACACATTCCCGTGTGTTACAGACACATACCCGTGTAGTACAGACATATACTCGTGTGTTACAGACACATACCCGTGTGTTACAGACATATACCCGTGTGTTACAGACACATACCCGTGTGTTACAGACACATACCCGTGTGTTACAGACATATATCCGTGTGTTACAGACACATACCCGTGTAGTACAGACACATACCCGTGTGTTACAGACATATATCCGTGTGTTACAGACACATACCCGTGTGTTACAGACACATACCCGTGTGTTACAGACATATACCCTTGTGTTACAGACACATACCCGTGTGTTACAGACACATACCTGTGTAGTACAGACACATACCCGTGTAGTACAGACATATATCCGTGTGTTACACATACCCGTGTGTTACAGACACATACCCGTGTGTTACAGACACATACCCGTGTGTTACAGAGATATACCCGTGTGTTACAGAGATATACCCGTGTGTTACAGACACATACCCGTGTATTACAGACACATATCCGTGTGTTACAGACATATATCCGTGTGTTACAGACACATACCCGTGTGTTACAGACACATATCCGTGTGTTACAGACACATACCCGTGTGTTACAGACACATACCCGTGTGTTACAGACACATACCCGTGTGTTACAGAGATGTACCCGTGTGTTACAGACACATACCCGTGTGTTACAGACACATACCCGTGTAGTCCAGACACATACCCGTGTGTTACAGAGATATACCCGTGTGTTACAGAGATATACCCGTGTGTTACAGACACATACCCGTGTGTTACAGACATATATCCGTGTGTTACAGACACATACCCGTGTGTTACAGACACATACCCGTGTGTTACAGACACATACCCGTGTAGTACAGACACATACCCGTGTGTTACAGACACATACCCGTGTGTTACAGACACATACCCGTGTGTTACAGACATATATCCGTGTGTTACAGACACATACCCGTGTGTTACAGACACATACCCGTGTGTTACAGACACATACCCGTGTAGTACAGACACATACCCGTGTGTTACAGACATATACCCGTGTGTTACAGACACATACCCGTGTAGTACAGACACATACCCGTGTGTTACAGACACATACCCGTGTAGTACAGACACATACCCGTGTGTTAAAGACACATACCCGTGTGTTACAGACACATACCCGTGTGTTACAGAGATATACCCGTGTGTTACAGACACATACCCGTGTAGTACAGACACATACCCGTGTGTTACAGACACATACCCGTGTAGTACAGACATATACCCGTGTGTTACAGACACATACCCGTGTGTTACAGACATATACCCGTGTGTTACAGACACATACCCGTGTGTTACAGACACATACCCGTGTGTTACAGACATATATCCGTGTGTTACAGACAAATACCCGTGTGTTACAGACAGATACCCGTGTAGTACAGACACATACCCGTGTATTACAGACACATACCCTTGTGTTACAGACATATACCCGTGTGTTACAGACACATACCCGTGTGTTACAGACACATACCCGTGTAATACAGACACATACCCGTGTGTTACAGACATATATCCGTGTGTTACAGACACATACCCGTGTGTTACAGACACATACCCTTGTGTTACAGACACATGCCCGTGTGTTACAGACACATACCCATGTAGTACAGTATTAGACATATACCTGTGTATTACAGACACATACCCGTGTAGTACAGACACATACCCGTGTAGTACAGTATTAGACATATACCTGTGTATTACAGTATTAGACATATACCTGTGTATTACAGACACATACCCGTGTGTTACAGAGATATACCCGTGTAGTACAGACACATACCCGTGTGTTACAAACACATACCCGTGTAGTACAGTATTAGACATATACCCGTGTATTACAGACACATACCCGTGTAGTACAGACACATACCCGTGTAGTACAGTATTATACATATACCTGTTTATTACAGTATTAGACATATACCTGTGTATTACAGACACATACCCGTGTGTTACAGAGAAATACCCGTGTAGTACAGACACATACCCGTGTGTTACAGACACATACCCGTGTAGTACAGACACATACCCGTGTGTTACAGACATATACCCGTGTGTTACAGACACATACCCGTGTGTTACAGACACATACCCGTGTGATACATACACATACCCGTGTAGTACAGACACATACCCGTGTGTTACAGACACATACCCGTGTGTTACAGAGATATACCCGTGTGTTACAGACACATACCCGTGTAGTACAGACATATACCCGTGTGTTACAGACACATACCCGTGTAGTACAGACATATACCCGTGTGTTACAGACACATACCCGTGTGTTACAGACATATACCCGTGTGTTACAGACACATACCCGTGTGTTACAGACACATACCCGTGTGTTACAGACATATATCCGTGTGTTACAGACAAATACCCGTGTGTTACAGACACATACCCGTGTAGTACAGACACATACCCGTGTATTCCAGACACATACCCGTGTGTTACAGACATATACCCGTGTGTTACAGACACATACCCGTGTGTTACAGACACATACCCGTGTAGTACAGACATACCCGTGTGTTACAGACATATATCCGTGTGTTACAGACACATACCCGTGTGTTACAGACACATACCCGTGTGTTACAGACACATGCCAGTGTGTTACAGACCCATACCCATGTAGTACAGTATTAGACATATACCTGTGTATTACAGACACATACCCGTGTAGTACAGACACATACCCGTGTAGTACAGTATTAGACATATACCTGTGTATTACAGTATTAGACATATACCTGTGTGTTACAGACACATACCCGTGTGTTACAGACACATACCCGTGTGTTACAGACATATATCCGTGTGTTACAGACAAATACCCGTGTGTTACAGACACATACCCGTGTAGTACAGACACATACCCGTGTATTACAGACACATACCCGTGTGTTACAGACATATATCAGTGTGTTACAGACAAATACCCGTGTGTTACAGACACATACCCGTGTAGTACAGACACATACCCGTGTGTTACAGACACATACCCGTGTGTTACAGACACATACCCGTGTAGTACAGACACATACCCGTGTAGTACAGACACATACCCGTGTAGTACAGACACATACCCGTGTGTTACAGACACATACCCGTGTAGTACAGACACATACCCGTGTGTTACAGACACATACCCGTGTGTTACAGACATATACCCGTGTGTTACAGACACATACCCGTGTGTTACAAACACATACCCGTGTGTTACAGACACATACCCATGTAGTACAGACACATACCCGTGTGTTACAGACATATATCCGTGTGTTACAGACACATACCCGTGTGTTACAGACACATAACCGTGTGTTACAGACACATACCCGTGTGTTACAGAGATATACCCGTGTGTTACAGACACATACCCGTGTATTACAGACACATACCCGTGTAGTACAGACACATACCCGTGTGTTACAGAGATATACCCGTGTGTTACAGAGATATACCCGTGTGTTACAGACACATACCCGTGTGTTACAGACATATATCCGTGTGTTACAGACACATACCCGTGTGTTACAGACACATACCCGTGTGTTACAGACATATATCCGTGTGTTACAGACACATACCCGTGTGTTACAGACACATACCCGTGTGTTACAGACACATACCCGTGTAGTACAGACACATACCCGTGTGTTACAGACACATACCCGTGTGTTACAGACACATACCCGTGTAATACAGACACATACCCGTGTGTTACAGACAAATACCCGTGTGTTACAGACACATACCCGTGTGTTACAGACACATACCCGTGTAGTACAGACACATACCCGTGTAGTACAGACACATACCCGTGTAGTACAGACATATACCCGTGTGTTACAGACACATACCCGTGTGTTACATACATATACCCGTGTGTTACAGACACATACCCGTGTGTTACAGACACATTCCCGTGTGTTACAGACATATATCCGTGTGTTACAGACACATACCCGTGTGTTACAGACACATACCCGTGTGTTACAGACACATACCCGTGTAGTACAGACACATACCCGTGTGTTACAGACACATACCCGTGTGTTACAGACACATACCCGTGTAGTACAGACACATACCCGTGTAGTACAGACACATACCCGTGTGTTACAGACATATACCCGTGTGTTACAGACACATACCCGTGTGTTACAGAGATATACCCGTGTAGTACAGACACATACCCGTGTGTTACAGACACATACCCGTGTGTTACAGACACATACCCGTGTGTTACAGAGATATACCCGTGTGTTACAGACACATACCCGTGTATTACAGACACATACCCGTGTAGTACAGACACATACCCGTGTGTTACAGAGATATACCCGTGTGTTACAGACACATACCCGTGTGTTACAGACATATATCCGTGTGTTACAGACACATACCCGTGTGTTACAGGCACATACCCGTGTAGTACAGACACATACCCGTGTGTTACAGACACATACCCGTGTGTTACAGACACATACCCGTGTGTTACAGATACATACCCGTGTATTACAGACACATACCCGTGTAGTACAGACACATACCCGTATGTTACAGACACATACCCGTGTATTACAGACACATACCCGTGTAGTACAGACACATACCCGTGTGTTACAGACATATACCCGTGTGTTACAGACACATACCCGTGTGTTACAGACACATACCCGTGTAGTACAGACACATACCCGTGTGTTACAGACACATACCCGTGTTTTACAGAGATATACCCGTGTGTTACAGACACATACCCGTGTAGTACAGACACATACCCGTGTGTTACAGACACATACCCGTGTAGTACAGACATATACCCGTGTGTTACAGACACATACCCGTGTGTTACAGACATATACCCGTGTGTTACAGACACATACCCGTGTGTTACAGACACATACCCGTGTGTTACAGACATATATCCGTGTGTTACAGACACATACCCGTGTGTTACAGACACATACCCGTGTAGTACAGACACATACCCGTGTGTTACAGACATATATCCGTGTGTTACAGACACATACCCGTGTGTTACAGACACATACCCGTGTGTTACAGACATATACCCTTGTGTTACAGACACATACCCGTGTGTTACAGACACATACCTGTGTAGTACAGACACATACCCGTGTAGTACAGACATATATCCGTGTGTTACAGACACATACCCGTGTGTTACAGACACATACCCGTGTGTTACAGACACATACCCGTGTGTTACAGAGATATACCCGTGTGTTACAGAGATATACCCGTGTGTTACAGACACATACCCGTGTATTACAGACACATATCCGTGTGTTACAGACATATATCCGTGTGTTACAGACACATACCCGTGTGTTACAGACACATATCCGTGTGTTACAGACACATACCCGTGTGTTACAGACACATACCCGTGTGTTACAGACACATACCCGTGTGTTACAGAGATGTACCCGTGTGTTACAGACACATACCCGTGTGTTACAGACACATACCCGTGTAGTCCAGACACATACCCGTGTGTTACAGAGATATACCCGTGTGTTACAGAGATATACCCGTGTGTTACAGACACATACCCGTGTGTTACAGACATATATCCGTGTGTTACAGACACATACCCGTGTGTTACAGACACATACCCGTGTGTTACAGACACATACCCGTGTAGTACAGACACATACCCGTGTGTTACAGACACATACCCGTGTGTTACAGACACATACCCGTGTGTTACAGACATATATCCGTGTGTTACAGACACATACCCGTGTGTTACAGACACATACCCGTGTGTTACAGACACATACCCGTGTAGTACAGACACATACCCGTGTGTTACAGACATATACCCGTGTGTTACAGACACATACCCGTGTGTTACAGACACATACCCGTGTGTTACAGACACATACCCGTGTAGTACAGACACATACCCGTGTGTTAAAGACACATACCCATGTGTTACAGACACATACCCGTGTGTTAGATAGATATACCCGTGTGTTACAGACACATACCCGTGTAGTACAGACACATACCCGTGTGTTACAGACACATACCCGTGTAGTACAGACATATACCCGTGTGTTACAGACACATACCCGTGTGTTACAGACATATACCCGTGTGTTACAGACACATACCCGTGTGTTACAGACACATACCCGTGTGTTACAGACATATATCCGTGTGTTACAGACAAATACCCGTGTGTTACAGACACATACCCGTGTAGTACAGACACATACCCGTGTATTACAGACACATACCCTTGTGTTACAGACATATACCCGTGTGTTACAGACACATACCCGTGTGTTACAGACACATACCCGTGTAATACAGACACATACCCGTGTGTTACAGACATATATCCGTGTGTTACAGACACATACCCGTGTGTTACAGACACATACCCTTGTGTTACAGACACATGCCCGTGTGTTACAGACACATACCCATGTAGTACAGTATTAGACATATACCTGTGTATTACAGACACATACCCGTGTAGTACAGACACATACCCGTGTAGTACAGTATTAGACATATACCTGTGTATTACAGTATTAGACATATACCTGTGTATTACAGACACATACCCGTGTGTTACAGAGATATACCCGTGTAGTACAGACACATACCCGTGTGTTACAGACACATACCCGTGTAGTACAGTATTAGACATATACCCGTGTATTACAGACACATACCCGTGTAGTACAGACACATACCCGTGTAGTACAGTATTATACATATACCTGTTTATTACAGTATTAGACATATACCTGTGTATTACAGACACATACCCGTGTGTTACAGAGATATACCCGTGTAGTACAGACACATACCCGTGTGTTACAGACACATACCCGTGTAGTACAGACACATACCCGTGTAGTACAGACACATACCCGTGTGTTACAGAGATATACCCGTGTGTTACAGACACATACCCGTGTAGTACAGACACATACCCGTGTGTTACAGACACATACCCGTGTGTTACAGACACATACCCGTGTAGTACAGACACATACCCGTGTGTTACAGACATATATCCGTGTGTTACAGACACATACCCGTGTGTTACAGACACATACCCGTGTGTTACAGACACATACCCGTGTGTTACAGAGATATACCCGTGTGTTACAGACACATACCCGTGTATTACAGACACATACCCGTGTAGTACAGACACATACCCGTGTGTTACAGAGATGTACCCGTGTGTTACAGAGATATACCCGTGTGTTACAGACACATACCCGTGTGTTACAGACATATATCCGTGTGTTACAGACACATACCCGTGTGTTACAAACACATACCCGTGTGTTACAGACACATGCCCGTGTAGTACAGACACATACCCGTGTGTTACAGACACATACCCGTGTGTTACAGACACATACCCGTGTATTACAGACACATACCCGTGTAGTACAGACACATACCCGTGTGTTACAGACATATACCCGTGTGTTACAGACACATACCCGTGTGTTACAGACACATACCCGTGTAGTACAGACACATACCCGTGTGTTACAGACACATACCCGTGTGTTACAGACACATACCCGTGTAGTACAGACACATACCCGTGTAGTACAGACACATACCCGTGTGTTACAGAGATATACCCGTGTGTTACAGACACATACCCGTGTAGTACGGACACATACCCGTGTGTTACAGACACATACCCGTGTGTTACAGACATATACCCGTGTGTTACAGACACATACCCGTGTGTTACAGAGATATACCCGTGTGTTACAGACACATACCCGTGTAGTACAGACACATACCCGTGTGTTACAGACATATATCCGTGTGTTACAGACACATATCCGTGTGTTACAGACACATACCCGTGTGTTACAGTCACATACCCGTGTGTTACAGAGATATACCCTTGTGTTACAGACACATACCCGTGTATTACAGACACATACCCGTGTAGTACAGACACATACCTGTGTGTTACAGAGATATACCCGTGTGTTACAGACACATACCCGTGTGTTACAGGCACATACCCGTGTGTTACAGACACATACCCGTGTAGTACAGACATATACCCGTGTGTTACAGACACATACCCGTGTGTTACAGACACATACCCGTGTGTTACAGACACATACCCGTGTAGTACAGACACATACCCGTTTGTTACAGACATATACCCGTGTGTTACAGACACATACCCGTGTGTTACAGACACATACCCGTGTAGTACAGACACATACCCGTGTGTTACAGACACATACCCGTGTGTTACAGAGACATACCCATGTGTTACAGACACATACCCGTGTGTTACAGACACATACCCGTGTAGTACAGACATATACCCGTGTGTTACAGACACATACCCGTGTGTTATAGACATATACCCGTGTGTTACAGACACATACCCGTGTGTTACAGACACATACCCGTGTGTTACAGACATATATCCGTGTGTTACAGACACATACCCGTGTGTTACAGACACATACCCGTGTAGTACAGACACATACCCGTGTATTACAGACACATACCCGTGTGTTACAGACATATACCCGTGTGTTACAGACACATACCCGTGTGTTACAGACACATACCCGTGTAGTACAGACACATACCCGTGTGTTACAGACATATATCCGTGTGTTACAGACACATACCCGTGTGTTACAGACACATACCCGTGTGTTACAGACACATACCCGTGTGTTACAGACATATACCCGTGTGTTATAGACACATACCTGTGTAGTACAGACACATACCCGTGTAGTACAGACATATATCCGTGTGTTACAGACACATACCCGTGTGTTACAGACACATACCCGTGTGTTACAGACACATACCCGTGTGTTACAGAGATATACCAGTGTGTTACAGAGATATACCCGTGTGTTACAGACACATACCTGTGTATTACAGACACATATCCGTGTGTTACAGACATATATCCGTGTGTTACAGACACATACCCGTGTGTTACAGACACATATCCGTGTGTTACAGACACATACCCGTGTGTTACAGACACATACCCGTGTGTTACAGACACATACCCGTGTGTTACAGAGATATACCCGTGTGTTACAGACACATACCCGTGTGTTACAGACACATACCCGTGTAGTACAGACACATACCCATGTGTTACAGAGATATACCCGTGTGTTACAGAGATATACCCGTGTGTTACAGACACATACCTGTGTGTTACAGACATATATCCGTGTGTTACAGACACATACACGTGTGTTACAGACACATACCCGTGTGTTACAGACACATACCCGTGTGTTACAGACACATACCCGTGTGTTACAGACACATACCCGTGTGTTACAAACACATACCCGTGTGTTACAGACACATACCCGTGTGTTACAGACACATACCCGTGTGTTACAGACATATATCCGTGTGTTACAGACACATACCCGTGTGTTACAGACACATACCCGTGTGTTACAGACACATACCCGTGTAGTACAGACATATACCCGTGTGTTACAGACACATACCCGTGTGTTACAGACACATACCCGTGTGTTACAGACACATACCCGTGTAGTACAGACACATACCCGTGTGTTAAAGACACATACCCGTGTGTTACAGACACATACCCGTGTGTTACAGAGATATACCCGTGTGTTACAGACACATACCCGTGTAGTACAGACACATACCCGTGTGTTACAGACACATACCCGTGTAGTACAGACATATACCCGTGTGTTACAGATACATACCCGTGTGTTACAGACATATACCCGTGTGTTACAGACACATACCCGTGTGTTACAGACACATACCCGTGTGTTACAGACATATATCCGTGTGTTACAGACAAATACCCGTGTGTTACAGACACATACCCGTGTAGTACAGACACATACCCGTGTATTACAGACACATACCCGTGTGTTACAGACATATACCCGTGTGTTACAGACACATACCCGTGTGTTACAGACACATACCCGTGTAGTACAGACACATACCCGTGTGTTACAGACATATATCCGTGTGTTACAGACACATACCCGTGTGTTACAGACACATACCCGTGTGTTACAGACACATGCCCGTGTGTTACAGACACATACCCATGTAGTACAGTATTAGACATATACCTGTGTATTACAGACACATACCCGTGTAGTACAGACACATACCCGTGTAGTACAGTATTAGACATATACCTGTGTATTACAGTATTAGACATATACCTGTGTGTTACAGACACATACCCGTGTGTTACAGACACATACCCGTGTGTTACAGACATATATCCGTGTGTTACAGACAAATACCCGTGTGTTACAGACACATACCCGTGTAGTACAGACACATACCCATGTATTACAGACACATACCCGTGTGTTACAGACATATATCCGTGTGTTACAGACAAATACCCGTGTGTTACAGACACATACCCGTGTAGTACAGACACATACCCGTGTGTTACAGACACATACCCGTGTGTTACAGACACATACCCGTGTAGTACAGACACATACCCGTGTAGTACAGACACATACCCGTGTAGTACAGACACATACCCGTGTGTTACAGACATATACCCGTGTGTTACAGACACATACCCGTGTGTTACAGAGATATACCCGTGTGTTACAGACACATACCCATGTAGTACAGACACATACCCGTGTGTTACAGACATATATCCGTGTGTTACAGACACATACCCGTGTGTTACAGACACATACCCGTGTGTTACAGACACATACCCGTGTGTTACAGAGATATACCCGTGTGTTACAGACACATACCCGTGTATTACAGACACATACCCGTGTAGTACAGACACATACCCGTGTGTTACAGAGATATACCCGTGTGTTACAGAGATATACCCGTGTGTTACAGACACATACCCGTGTGTTACAGACATATATCCGTGTGTTACAGACACATACCCGTGTGTTACAGACACATACCCGTGTGTTACAGACACATACCCGTGTAGTACAGACACATACCCGTGTGTTACAGACACATACCCGTGTGTTACAGACACATACCCGTGTATTACAGACACATACCCGTGTAGTACAGACACATACCCGTGTGTTACAGACAAATACCCGTGTGTTACAGACACATACCCGTGTGTTACAGACACATACCCGTGTAGTACAGACACATACCCGTGTAGTACAGACATATACCCGTGTAGTACAGACATATACCCGTGTGTTACAGACACATACCCGTGTGTTACAGACATATACCCGTGTGTTACAGACACATACCCGTGTGTTACAGACACATACCCGTGTAGTACAGACACATACCCATGTGTTACAGAGATATACCCGTGTGTTACAGAGATATACCCGTGTGTTACAGACACATACCCGTGTGTTACAGACATATATCCGTGTGTTACAGACACATACACGTGTGTTACAGACACATACCCGTGTGTTACAGACACATACCCGTGTAGTACAGACACATACCCGTGTGTTACAGACACATACCCGTGTGTTACAGACACATACCCGTGTGTTACAGACACATACCCGTGTGTTACAGACATATATCCGTGTGTTACAGACACATACCCGTGTGTTACAGACACATACCCGTGTGTTACAGACACATACCCGTGTAGTACAGACACATACCCGTGTGTTACAGACATATACCCGTGTGTTACAGACACATACCCGTGTGTTACAGACACATACCCGTGTGTTACAGACACATACCCGTGTAGTACAGACACATACCCGTGTGTTAAAGACACATACCCGTGTGTTACAGACACATACCCGTGTGTTACAGAGATATACCCGTGTGTTACAGACACATACCCGTGTAGTACAGACACATACCCGTGTGTTACAGACACATACCCGTGTAGTACAGACATATACCCGTGTGTTACAGACACATACCCGTGTGTTACAGACATATACCCGTGTGTTACAGACACATACCCGTGTGTTACAGACACATACCCGTGTGTTACAGACATATATCCGTGTGTTACAGACAAATACCCGTGTGTTACAGACACATACCCGTGTAGTACAGACACATACCCGTGTATTACAGACACATACCCGTGTGTTACAGACATATACCCGTGTGTTACAGACACATACCCGTGTGTTACAGACACATACCCGTGTAGTACAGACACATACCCGTGTGTTACAGACATATATCCGTGTGTTACAGACACATACCCGTGTGTTACAGACACATACCCGTGTGTTACAGACACATGCCCGTGTGTTACAGACACATACCCATGTAGTACAGTATTAGACATATACCTGTGTATTACAGACACATACCCGTGTAGTACAGACACATACCCGTGTAGTACAGTATTAGACATATACCTGTGTATTACAGTATTAGACATATACCTGTGTGTTACAGACACATACCCGTGTGTTACAGACACATACCCGTGTGTTACAGACATATATCCGTGTGTTACAGACAAATACCCGTGTGTTACAGACACATACCCGTGTGTTACAGACACATACCCGTGTAGTACAGACACATACCCGTGTATTACAGACACATACCCGTGTGTTACAGACATATATCCGTGTGTTACAGACAAATACCCGTGTGTTACAGACACATACCCGTGTAGTACAGACACATACCCGTGTGTTATAGACACATACCCGTGTGTTACAGACACATACCCGTGTAGTACAGACACATACCCGTGTAGTACAGACACATACCCGTGTAGTACAGACACATACCCGTGTGTTACAGACACATACCCATGTAGTACAGACACATACCCGTGTGTTACAGACACATACCCGTGTGTTACAGACATATACCCGTATGTTACAGACACATACCCGTGTGTTACAGAGATATACCCGTGTGTTACAGACACATACCCATGTAGTACAGACACATACCCGTGTGTTACAGACATATATCCGTGTGTTACAGACACATACCCGTGTGTTACAGACACATACCCGTGTGTTACAGACACATACCCGTGTGTTACAGAGATATACCCGTGTGTTACAGACACATACCCGTGTATTACAGACACATACCCGTGTAGTACAGACACATACCCGTGTGTTACAGAGATATACCCGTGTGTTACAGAGATATACCCGTGTGTTACAGACACATACCCGTGTGTTACAGACATATATCCGTGTGTTACAGACACATACCCGTGTGTTACAGACACATACCCGTGTGTTACAGACACATACCCGTGTAGTACAGACACATACCCGTGTGTTACAGACACATACCCGTGTGTTACAGACACATACCCGTGTATTACAGACACATACCCGTGTAGTACAGACACATACCCGTGTGTTACAGACAAATACCCGTGTGTTACAGACACATACCCGTGTGTTACAGACACATACCCGTGTAGTACAGACACATACCCGTGTAGTACAGACATATACCCGTGTAGTACAGACATATACCCGTGTGTTACAGACACATACCCGTGTGTTACAGACATATACCCGTGTGTTACAGACACATACCCGTGTGTTACAGACACATACCCGTGTGTTACAGACATATATCCGTGTGTTACAGACACATACCCGTGTGTTACAGACATATATCCGTGTGTTACAGACACATACCCGTGTGTTACAGACATATATCCGTGTGTTACAGACACATACCCGTGTATTACAGACACATACCCGTGTGTTACAGAGATATACCCGTGTGTTACAGAGATATACCCGTGTGTTACAGACACATACCCGTGTGTTAAAGACACATACCCGTGTGTTACAGACATATACCCGTGTGTTACAGACACATACCCGTGTGTTACAGACATATACCCGTGTGTTACAGACATATATCCGTGTGTTACAGACACATACCCGTGTGTTACAGACACATATCCGTGTGTTACAGACACATACCCGTGTGTTACAGACACATACCCGTGTGTTACAGACACATATCCGTGTGTTACAGACATATACCCGTGTGTTACAGACACATATCCGTGTGTTACAGACATATACCCGTGTGTTACAGACATATATCCGTGTGTTACAGACACATACCCGTGTGTTACAGACACATACCCGTGTGTTACAGACATATACCCGTGTGTTAGAGACACATACCCGTGTGTTACAGACATATATCCGTGTGTTACAGACACATACCCGTGTGTTACAGACACATACCCGTGTGTTACAGACACATATCCGTGTGTTACAGACACATACCCGTGTGTTACAGACACATACCCGTGTGTTACAGACATATATCCGTGTGTTACAGACACATACCCGTGTGTTACAGACACATATCCGTGTGTTACAGACACATACCCGTGTGTTACAGACATATACCCGTGTATTACAGACACATACCCGTGTGTTACAGACACATACCCGTGTGTTACAGACATATATCCGTGTGTTACAGACACATACCCGTGTGTTACAGACACATACCCGTGTGTTACAGACACATATCCGTGTGTTACAGACACATACCCGTGTGTTACAGACACATACCCGTGTATTACAGACACATATCCGTGTGTTACAGACATATACCCGTGTGTTACAGACATATACCCGTGTGTTACAGACACATATCCGTGTGTTACAGACATATACCCGTGTGTTACAGACATATACCCGTGTGTTACAGACATATACCCGTGTGTTACAGACATATATCCGTGTGTTACAGACACATACCCGTGTGTTACAGACACATACCCGTGTGTTACAGACACATACCCGTGTGTTACAGACATATACCCGTGTGTTACAGACATATATCCGTGTAGTACAGACACATACCCGTGTGTTACAGACACATACCCGTGTAGTACAGATACATACCCGTGTGTTACAGACACATACCCGTGTATTACAGACGTATACCCGTGTGTTACAGACACATACCCGTGTGTTACAGACATATACCCGTGTGTTACAGACACATTCCCGTGTGTTACAGACACATACCCGTTTGTTACAGACACATATCCGTGTGTTACAGACACATACCCGTATATTACAGACACATACCCGTGTGTTACAGACACATACCCGTGTGTTACAGACACATATCCGTGTGTTACAGACACATACCCGTGTGTTACAGACACATATCCGTGTGTTACAGACATATACCCGTGTGTTACAGACACATACCCGTGTGTTACAGACACATACCCGTGTAGTACAGACATATACCCGTGTGTTACAGACACATACCCGTGTGTTACAGACACATACCCGTGTAGTACAGACACATATCCGTGTGTTACAGACACATACCCGTGTATTACAGACGTATACCCGTGTGTTACAGACACATACCCGTGTGTTACAGACACATATCCGTGTGTTACAGACACATACCCGTGTATTACAGACACATACCCGTGTGTTACAGACACATACCCGTGTAGTACAGACACATACCCGTGTGTTACAGACACATACCCGTGTGTTACAGACACATACCCGTGTGTTACAGAGATATACCCGTGTGTTACAGAGATATACCCGTGTGTTACAGACACATACCCGTGTGTTACAGACACATACCCGTGTGTTACAGACACATACTCGTGTGTTACAGACATATACCCGTGTGTTACAGACACATACCCGTGTGTTACAGACATATACCCGTGTGTTACAGACACATACCCGTGTGTTACAGACACATATCCGTGTGCTACAGACACATATCCGTGTGTTACAGACACATACCCGTTTGTTACAGACACATACCCGTGTGTTACAGACACATACCCGTGTGTTACAGACACATATCCGTGTGTTACAGACATATACCCGTGTGTTACAGACATATACCCGTGTGCTACAGACACATATTCGTGTGTTACAGACATATACCCGTGTGTTACAGACATATATCCGTGTGTTACAGACACATACCCGTGTGTAACAGTCACATACCCGTGTGTTACAAACATATACCCGTGTGTTACAGACAGATATCCGTGTAGTACAGACACATACCCGTGTGTTACAGACATATACCCGTGTGTTACAGACATATACCCGTGTGTTACAGACACATACCCGTGTGTTACAGACACATACCCGTGTAGTACAGACACATACCCGTGTGTTACAGACACATACCCGTGTATTACAGACGTATACCCGTGTGTTACAGACACATACCCGTGTGTTACAGACACATACCCGTGCGTTACAGACATATACCCGTGTGTTACAGACACATACCCGTGTGTTACAGACACATACCCGTGTATTACAGACACATACCCGTGTGTTACAGACACATACCCGTGTGTTACAGACACATATCCATGTGTTACAGACACATACCCGTGTGTTACAGACACATATCCGTGTGTTACAGACATATACCCGTGTGTTACAGACACATACCCGTGTGTTACAGACACATACCCGTGTAGTACAGACATATACCCGTGTGTTACAGACACATACCCGTGTGTTACAGACACATACCCGTGTAGTACAGACACATACCCGTGTGTTACAGACACATACCCGTGTATTACAGTCGTATACCCGTGTGTTACAGACACATACCCGTGTGTTACAGACACATACCCGTGTGTTACAGACACATATCCGTGTGTTACAGACACATACCCGTGTGTTACAGACACATACCCGTGTATTACAGACACATACCCGTGTGTTACAGAGATATACCCGTGTGTTACAGAGATATACCCGTGTGTTACAGACACATACCCGTGTATTACAGACACATATCCGTGTGTTACAGACACATACCCGTGTGTTACAGACACATATCCGTGTGTAAGGCCTGTTTCACACTTGCTTTTTTTTGCAGCGCGTTTTTCCCGCAAAAAAACGCATTGAAAAATGCATACAAAAGCATGCAACTGCTGCGTTTTTTTCAAGCATTTTTATGAGCATGCATGAAAAAAACGCAGCGTTTTTATGCGTTTGTATGCGTTTTTAGTGCGTTTTTACCGCGTTTGCGTTTTTTTCCAACATTAGGTGGCCCCTCACACTAACCCAAACCATGACTTTACTAACCCTAACCCTGACCCTAACCCTAACCCTGACCCTAACCCTAACCCTAACCCTTAACCAAACCATACTTAACCCTAACCCTGACCCTAACCCTTAACCAAACCATACTTAACCCTAACCCAAACCCTAACTAACCTTAACCCTAACCCTGACCCTAACCCTAACCCTAACCCTTAACCAAACCATACTTAACCCTAACCCTGACCCTAACCCTTAACCAAACCATACTTAACCCTAACCCAAACCCTAACTAAACTTAACCCTAACCCTAACCCTGACCCTAACCCTAACCCTGACCCTGACCCTAACCCTTAACCAAACCATACTTAACCCTAACCCTAACCCTGACCCTAACCCTTAACCAAACCATACTTAACCCTGACCCTAACACTGACCCTAACCCTAACCTTAACCCTGACCCTAACCCTTAACCAAACCATACTTAACCCTAACCCTGACCCTAACCCTGACCCTAACCCTTAACCAAACCATACTTAACCCTATCCCTGACCCTAACCCTAACCCTAACCCTTAACCAAACCATACTTAACCCTAACCCTGACCCTAACCCTAACCCTAAACCCCATTAACTAACCCTAACTTTACCCAAACCCCTAAATTCCATTGTCTAAACTAATGGTAAAATAAAAAACGCATGTGCAAAAAAACTCATACATAAGCATGCCAATGCGCACATATGCTCACCATAGACTTATAATGGGTGTCTTGCTGTAAAAAAACGCATTGCGCGCGCACGCGTTTTTTTGAGGCAAATCGGACGCACAAAAAATGCAACAAGTTGCATTTTGTGCGCCCGAGCGCATACCGCAAAAAAACGCATGCGCGGTAAAACGCGTACAAACGCATGTGTATGCGCACATAATTGCATCCCATGCAAAGTATAGGAAAAAAACGCATGCGCTATTTAGCGCTAAATTACCGCGAAAAAAAACGCAAATGTGAAACCAGCCTTACAGACACATACCCGTGTTTTACAGACACATACCCGTGTGTTACAGACATATATCCGTGTGTTACAGACACATACCCGTGTGTTACAGACACATACCCGTGTGTTACAGAGATATACCCGTGTGTTACAGACACATACCCGTGTGTTACAGACACATACCCGTGTAGTACAGACACATACCCGTGTGTTACAGAGATATACCCGTGTGTTACAGAGATATACCCGTGTGTTACAGACACATACCCGTGTGTTACAGACATATATCCGTGTGTTACAGACACATACCCGTGTGTTACAGACACATACCCGTGTAGTACAGACACATACCCGTGTGTTACAGACACATACCCGTGTGTTACAGACACATACCCGTGTGTTACAGACACATACCCGTGTGTTACAGACATATATCCGTGTGTTACAGACACATACCCGTGTAGTACAGACACATACCCGTGTGTTACAGACACATACCCGTGTGTTACAGACACATACCCGTGTGTTACAGACACATACCCGTGTAGTACAGACACATACCCGTGTGTTACAGACACATACCCGTGTGTTACAGACACATACCCGTGTGTTACAGACACATACCCGTGTGTTACAGACACATACCCGTGTGTTACAGACACATACCCGTGTGTTACAGACACATACCCGTGTGTTACAGACACATACCCGTGTGTTACAGAGATATACCCATGTGTTACAGACACATACCCGTGTAGTACAGACACATACCCGTGTGTTACAGACACATACCCGTGTAGTACAGACATATACCCGTGTGTTACAGACACATACCCGTGTGTTACAGACACATACCCGTGTGTTACAGAGATATACCAGTGTGTTACAGAGATATACCTGTGACGAACAGCCCACGGCCGTTCGTCCACTTACGGGCGACGACTAACGGGGGTCCCGCTGCCACCAAAACGCGACGGACAGCGGACCCTGTGTCACCACTATGTCACAGTCCCACCACTGACACGGGTGTATCAGCGGACGGAGGGGCGTGACACAATGCCGGCACACGGCTATCACAGGCGCAGTGGGGCTTATCTTAGTTATCCCAACACTGGCACCATGTGACCAAAAATATCCAGCAAGCTAATCTCGCTCTACAATTTGCCGCAGGGGGAGTTTAATTTGGATGCCCCACCACTGCTATCAATCTTCCAAGTACTGCGGGGATTTATGTATATCCCACTTTCTCAGTTCCACTTTGGAACTCGCAGCTCTCCGGCGCCCCCCTTACCCTCAGGTCAGTCAGGGAACTGCACCTAGGATAATTAGTCGCCGGACGGGCTGCCTGTTGTGAACCGGCAATTAGGCTTCTGCAGTAAGGGAATTATCAATGCTGTGGCTGAAGCCCCTTACTCAGCAATATAAGACCCTTCTAGACTGCCAGCAAGCCGTAATAGCCGTACACAACGCGCTGCCACCAGTCACGGTTACTTAATTCACAGTGTTAAATTAAGAGGGTCCGTGGCAAACCCCTTGAATTAGTAGCGATTATCTATCAAAGGCGTATAGTTCGATTCTTAGAGCATGGAGACAGATCTAAATAATTTCATTTATTTTCCGAAAGAGGACAGTGATTACAGATAAAAGTTGCTATAAAATTGAGACATAAAATATGTACAGTACAGGTATAAAATAAAAGTGGAGAAAACAAAGAGATTACACTCACAGTTCCATATTGTTCCTTAGGCAGACCATGCGGCTTTAAGGGAGGAGGAGCCACACGTCTCCATTCATCTGGAGTTCTTGTCAGCACGGACTCTGCAGCTGTTCTGAGCTGGTTTGCCCAGGGAATGCCTTATAGACTTTCCTATGTGACATCACGGAGAGGTGCATTCTGGGTTGATCCCACCTCTCTTATCCAAGTTATGTTTTGGCTACAAAACTTAGATTAGCTATAACTTTATGGGAGAAGCTGGTATGGACTCATCAGTGGTATCATGTTTCCCAGCGTAATGAGCCCATCAAGAAAACATCAAACATCTATGCGATATGACCGTCCATTTGGGCGCAAATCATATCTCAGGTTCTGGACATCCGAGAGTTTTGCAACAGGCACCACAGCGAAGCTGGGTCTGCTCGGATCGCAGAAATATGATTTTTATATCTCTGCTTGGTACGGTTTTCGCAGGGCAGGCTCTTATAGTTTTATTCAAACCTCTTTGTTTCAAACAAAGAACCATCCCGCACTTTTTTCTCTCAGCTGTGGAGAGGAAACAAATGGTTGTAACAGCAGGGGGTCTCCTATTACTAGTGCGAACACAGGCTGTAGAGGAGGGGGGTGGCACTGCTCTGTGTGTGTGTGAAGGGAGGAGGGGTGAAGCTGCAGAGCTAGCAGCCTGGATTGTCATATGTGCCGGATCTTTCTGGAAAGTTACAACAGAAAACATCATATTTTGTAGACAAAACCCCATACCTCACAGACATTGTACATCACACCTCCCCCCTTAAGAGGGCGCTAAGGAGGCATTACCTCTCGGTAATCGGCCATGCGCACCTCAGCGGGTTCGCCCCGGCGGGACAACCCATCGGCATTGCCGTTTTCACTGCCCTTCCTGTGTTTTACAGTAAAATCGTACTGTTGAAGGGCAAGGCTCCAGCGGAGCAATCTTCCATTGGTTCCCGACACGGTGTGCAACCAGCTCAGTGGGTTGTGGTCGGTTACCACCGTGAAGGCGCGCCCATACAGGTAGGGCTGCAAACGCTGCAGTGCCCACACCATGGCCAGACACTCCTTCTCGATGGTCGAGTATGCCACTTCCCTCGGCAAAAGTTTCCGGCTCAGGTACAACACGGGGTGCTCTTGGTCCCCCGAGTCGACCTGGCTAAGCACAGCACCGAGGCCAAACTCGCTGGCGTCGGTCTGTACCAGAAACGGGCGACTGCTGTCGACTGCTCTCAACACTGGAGAGTTGCACAGGGCTGCTTTCAAAGCTTGGAAAGCCGCCTCACAGTCATCTGTCCAGTTGACTGTTTGGGGTAGCCTCTGCTTGGTGAGGTCAGTCAAGGGTTTGGCAAGGGCGCTATAGTCCTGTACGAACCGCCTATAGTACCCTGCAGTGCCCAAGAAGGACTTCACCTGTTTCTTGGTCCTGGGGGTGGGCCAGGACACGATTGCGTCCACTTTTCCTGGCTCCGGACTCATGGAACCCCCGCCTACCCGGTGCCCCAGGTAGTGGACCTCGCGCATGCCTATCTGGCACTTCCCCGGCTTGATGGTCAGGCCTGCCTGGTGAAGACGCTTGAGCACCTCCTGGAGGTGCTGAAGGTGTTCCTCCCAGGTGGAACTGAAGACGGCAATATCGTCTAAGTACGCCACTGCGTACTCCTCCAGTCCCCGAAGCAGGTGGTTGACCATCCGCTGGAAAGTGGCAGGGGCATTCTTCATGCCGAAGGGCATGACCGTGGACTCGTACAGTCCAAAGGGGGTGATAAAGGCGGATTTCTCCTGCGCCTCAGGGCTCAGGGGAATCTGCCAGTATCCCCGACTCAAATCCATGATGGATATGTAGTTGGCGTTTGTCAACCGCTCGAGCAGATCCTCGATGCGCGGCATCGGGTGGGCATCAGAGGTTGTGATGGCGTTGAGCCCCCTGTAGTCCACGCAGAACCGGGTGGTTCGATCCTTTTTAGGCACGAGGACTACAGGTGAAGCCCACGCACCTTTTGACCGTCGAATCACCCCCAGCCTTAACATCTCATCGATCTCTTGGCGCATGACTTGTTGCACCGTTTCAGAGATCCGATATGGTGTTCGCCGTAATGGGGCATGATTCCCGGTGTCCACCTCATGAACCGCTAACTCCGTCCTCCCAGGACGGTTGGTGAACACGGGCCGGAAGAGTTCCAGGGTGGCCATCAACTGCAACCGCTGGGACACGGTGAGCGAACCACTTATCTCCATGTCCTCAATGGACCCATTGGCCTTGGCCTGGGCCAGCATGTCCAGGAGGGAATCTTCCTCCCCATCCTCTGGCAGATTGCAGACCGGTAGGACGCAAGCTTCACGTTCGTAGTGCGCCTTCAGCATGTTGACGTGAAAGGCCTTGCGCCTACCCCGAGCATGGTCAAGCGTGACCACGTAGGTGACCGGGTTGAGCTGTTGGTGGACGACGTATGGGCCTTCCCAGGCTGCCTGAAGCTTATCCGTTGGTACAGGGACCAGCGCCCACACCTTTTGACCCACCTGGTAGGTCCGCTCCCGGGCGTTCTGGTCGTACCAGTGCTTCTGGTCAGCCTGAGCCTGCGTCATGTTGTCATGCACCAACTGCGTCAAGGTCTGCATCTTGTCACGGAAGCGCATGACATAATCCACGATGGACACTTCTGTGGGGTTTGGCTCATCTTCCCAGGATTCTCTTATCAACCCAAGGGGTCCCCGGACTCGCCTGCCATACAGGAGCTCGAAGGGGGAGAACCCGGTCGAAGCCTGCGGAACTTCTCTGTAAGCGAACAGCAGGTGTGGGAGGTACCGCTCCCAGTCGCGCCCTTGGGTCTCAACCAGTATGCGGAGCATCTGTTTGAGGGTACCGTTGAAGCGTTCACACAAACCATTAGTCTGTGGGTGATACGGACTCGATACCAGGTGCGTCACCTGCATTTTCTCACAGAGAGCCTCCATTAGGCGAGACATGAATTGGGGCCCTTGATCGGTAAGCATCTCCCTGGGAAATCCTACCCTTGAAAAGATGGTCACCAGTGCGTCAGCCACCTTATCTGCCCTGGTTGAAGACAGAGCTACTGCCTCTGGGTACCGGGTAGCGTAGTCTACCACGGTGAGAATGTATCGCTTTCCGGAGCTGCTGGGGACGGACAGCGGTCCTACAATGTCCACCGCGATTCTCTGGAAAGGCTCCTCTATCACCGGCAAAGGAATAAGGGGAGCCTTAGGAGCAGGCCCCGCCTTACCCACTTTTTGACAGGTGGCACAGGAGCGGCAGTAGTGTGTTACATCTGTCCCCATCTTGGGCCAATAGAAGTGTTGAGACAGCCGTGCCTTTGTTTTGCTGATCCCCAAGTGTCCAGCGAGTGGAATCTCATGGGCAATCCGCAACAACTCAGTTCTGAACTGATAGGGGACGACCAGCTGTCTTTCCCTCAACCACTCCTTTTTAGGATCTCCGGGTACTGTCTCCCGGTACAACCTTCCTCGTTCCCAGAACACCCTCTCCTTATCAGACTTGGAGGTGGGCGTCTCGGCGAGACCTCTCAATTTCTCCAGGCTGGCATCTGAGTGCAGAGCAGCCTGGAACTCCATGCTGGAGGCTGCCAGAAGTGACGTCAGGGTCCCCTCTTTACTGGGACCCTCTGGAACCGGCTCTGGGTTCACCTCTGGTTCAGTCTCTCCTGTAGCAGCAGAGGGTCCAGAAGACAGTGCGTTACCTGCGATCTGGGCACTCTGACTGCGTGTGACAGCTGCTATGTATGCTGTCTCCCTGGGGATTTCTACAGACCCACCAGCTGGTGCTGCCCTGGGCTCTACCTCCCCATCCACCCCCAACACTTCAGGAGCAGTGCTACTTATGGGCCAGTTACCTTCCTCGGTGGCACTGGTCAGCTGCATGGCATTACCTTCCTCATGGTCCCCATGCACCTCCCCATTTCCTTGAGCACCGTTGCTTGCTCCTGCCAGGGGTTCCTCAGCCGTCTCACTCCGCAGAGTGACGGGGCTGAGCACCTCGGTACCTGTGGACACATCTACCGTTTCAAAGAAAGGGTTAACGGGTTCAGTCGGCACAGATACATCATCATTCCTAGGAAAAGAATGGTTATCAGTTTGCTTTGGTACATTCACATCAGCATCAGCATCGTACCTGGGGAAAGAATGGTTGTTAGTTGCATCATTACTCATCAAGGCATTAGCAGGTAACACATTCAGTTTCCCATCATCAACATCATCAGGGTTAACGTTACCCTTATTATCAGTTTGGGGAAGGGTGTCAGGGACATAGTATGCAACCATCTTCCCCAAGTCAGTCCCCAATAAAACATCAGTGGGCAAATTTTCAGACACTCCCACCTCCCTCAACCCGCTCCCGGCACCCCAGTCAAGAAAAACTCGTGCCACTGGCAAGGGACAACGGGTGCCTCCAATCCCGGTGACAGTCAGGGTTTTCCCCTCAACAAACTCTTCAGGGGCCGCCAGTCCAGGACGGATGAGGGTTCGTTCAGCCCCGGTGTCCTTGAGGCCTGTAGCAAGACGGGCCCCCACCTGAACAGGTTGAACGTTGTCGTCAGCCCTCCCAACCACACCTCCCACCAAAAGAACAGAGGCGTTGGGCCCGGGGGCCTTGGCTGGGGGGTTCTTCGGCCTATCCGGACAGGTGTAAGAGAAGTGACCAGGCCGCTTGCAGTGGTGACACAGGCGACTGTCAGTAGCCGGCCTGTTGTTGGCAACAGGGACAGGGCCTCCGGAGGGACGGCTAGCTGGGGCATTGGGGTTGGTTGCTGGCTTACCCCCTTTCCAGCTGGTGGCGACTGGCCTCCGCGTCTCGGGCTTCCGGTTGGCCTCGTGGTTGTCGGCGATCTGCGCCGCTTTGTCCGCGTTCGTTGGTTCGCGGTCCAGGATGAACTGTCGGACCTCAGCTGGGCAGAGATGCAGGAACTGGTCTTTGATCATCAGGTCCCGTAGCTGCTCAAAGGTTTCAACGGACAGTCCATGGATCCACTGGTCAAAGTGGGTCCTGAGTCCTTGCACCACATCACTGTAGCTATCGTGTGGGCCACGTTGGAGGTGTCGGAACTTCTTTCGGTATACCTCAGGTGTCAGCCGGTATTTGGCGATCAGCGCCTGCTTTATGGCGTCATAGTCGTCATCGGCTTCTGGCGGAAGAGAAGCAAATGCCTCCAGGGCTTTGCCTTTTAGCCCTGGGGTCAAGTACCTTGCCCATTGGTCTCTAGGCAGCTGGTACTGTCGGCAGGCTTTCTCAAAGGCTCGCAGGAACGTGTCCAAGTCCCCATCCTTTTCCATCACGGGAAAATGCTCTGGCCGGGGTTTAGGAGTCTGGACGCTGCTGGGCTCACGGCTTCGGGCTGTGGGGGCATTCCACCCCCGCTGGAGCATCTCCAGCTCATGGGCCCTCTGAGCTTCAGCTTGGCGCTCACGTTCGGCTTGGGCCTCCTGCCGATATTGCTGGATCAGCCTCACCCGCCCATCCCTGTCTTCGGCGGGGAGTTCGTCCAAGGCCATTTGCAGATAGGGGTCCACCCCGTTCTGGTTGAATGTGGGGCCAGCGCTCAGGTGTGGAGCCTCTGCTGCAGCCCCATGGCAACTTGGGCCAACTTCTGCGCTCGCTGGATTCTGGTCGTTGTCCAGCTGCACTAGAGCCGCGATCATTTGATCTTTGGTTCCTCCTGCGGCGTCTATGCCTCGGTACGTGCATAACCCAGCAAGGGTGTCCTTTTTCTGCTTCTGATACCACTCCACTGTCATCGCCGCCATGGTTGCCAAATAAAAGATAGAAAAAGAAAAACGAAGAAACGGGAGGGGGATACTTGCAAGTACACACTAATGTCTCAGGACTAGTAACCACTGAGTCTGTTCTCCAAAACCTATGATGCAGGATTCCCGCAGGAACCGTGCAGGTCTTTAGTGAGAGGAATGATTGCTCAAACCAAATCACTAATGCTCTAGGATTATCCCACCGCTGCCACCAATATGTGACGAACAGCCCACGGCCGTTCGTCCACTTACGGGCGACGACTAACGGGGGTCCCGCTGCCACCAAAACGCGACGGACAGCGGACCCTGTGTCACCACTATGTCACAGTCCCACCACTGACACGGGTGTATCAGCGGACGGAGGGGCGTGACACAATGCCGGCACACGGCTATCACAGGCGCAGTGGGGCTTATCTTAGTTATCCCACCGCTGCCACCAATATGTGACGAACAGCCCACGGCCGTTCGTCCACTTACGGGCGACGACTAACGGGGGTCCCGCTGCCACCAAAACGCGACGGACAGCGGACCCTGTGTCACCACTATGTCACAGTCCCACCACTGACACGGGTGTATCAGCGGACGGAGGGGCGTGACACAATGCCGGCACACGGCTATCACAGGCGCAGTGGGGCTTATCTTAGTTATCCCAACACTGGCACCATGTGACCAAAAATATCCAGCAAGCTAATCTCGCTCTACAATTTGCTGCAGGGGGAGTTTAATTTGGATGCCCCACCACTGCTATCAATCTTCCAAGTACTGCGGGGATTTATGTATATCCCACTTTCTCAGTTCCACTTTGGAACTCGCAGCTCTCCGGCGCCCCCCTTACCCTCAGGTCAGTCAGGGAACTGCACCTAGGATAATTAGTCGCCGGACGGGCTGCCTGTTGTGAACCGGCAATTAGGCTTCTGCAGTAAGGGAATTATCAATGCTGTGGCTGAAGCCCCTTACTCAGCAATATAAGACCCTTCTAGACTGCCAGCAAGCCGTAATAGCCGTACACAACGCGCTGCCACCAGTCACGGTTACTTAATTCACAGTGTTAAATTAAGAGGGTCCGTGGCAAACCCCTTGAATTAGTAGCGATTATCTATCAAAGGCGTATAGTTCGATTCTTAGAGCATGGAGACAGATCTAAATAATTTCATTTATTTTCCGAAAGAGGACAGTGATTACAGATAAAAGTTGCTATAAAATTGAGACATAAAATATGTACAGTACAGGTATAAAATAAAAGTGGAGAAAACAAAGAGATTACACTCACAGTTCCATATTGTTCCTTAGGCAGACCATGCGGCTTTAAGGGAGGAGGAGCCACACGTCTCCATTCATCTGGAGTTCTTGTCAGCACGGACTCTGCAGCTGTTCTGAGCTGGTTTGCCCAGGGAATGCCTTATAGACTTTCCTATGTGACATCACGGAGAGGTGCATTCTGGGTTGATCCCACCTCTCTTATCCAAGTTATGTTTTGGCTACAAAACTTAGATTAGCTATAACTTTATGGGAGAAGCTGGTATGGACTCATCAGTGGTATCATGTTTCCCAGCGTAATGAGCCCATCAAGAAAACATCAAACATCTATGCGATATGACCGTCCATTTGGGCGCAAATCATATCTCAGGTTCTGGACATCCGAGAGTTTTGCAACAGGCACCACAGCGAAGCTGGGTCTGCTCGGATCGCAGAAATATGATTTTTATATCTCTGCTTGGTACGGTTTTCGCAGGGCAGGCTCTTATAGTTTTATTCAAACCTCTTTGTTTCAAACAAAGAACCATCCCGCACTTTTTTCTCTCAGCTGTGGAGAGGAAACAAATGGTTGTAACAGCAGGGGGTCTCCTATTACTAGTGCGAACACAGGCTGTAGAGGAGGGGGGTGGCACTGCTCTGTGTGTGTGTGAAGGGAGGAGGGGTGAAGCTGCAGAGCTAGCAGCCTGGATTGTCATATGTGCCGGATCTTTCTGGAAAGTTACAACAGAAAACATCATATTTTGTAGACAAAACCCCATACCTCACAGACATTGTACATCACAATACCCGTGTGTTACAGACACATACCCGTGTATTACAGACACATATCCGTGTGTTACAGACATATATCCGTGTGTTACAGACACATACCCGTGTGTTACAGACACATACCCGTGTGTTACAGAGATATACCCGTGTGTTACAGAGATATACCCGTGTGTTACAGACACATACCCGTGTGTTACAGACACATACCCGTGTGTTACAGACACATACTCGTGTGTTACAGACATATACCCGTGTGTTACAGACACATACCCGTGTGTTACAGACATATACCCGTGTGTTACAGACACATACCCGTGTGTTACAGACACATATCCGTGTGTTACAGACACATATCCGTGTGTTACAGACACATACCCGTTTGTTACAGACACATACCCGTGTGTTACAGACACATACCCGTGTGTTACAGACACATATCCGTGTGTTACAGACATATACCCGTGTGTTACAGACATATACCCGTGTGTTACAGACACATATCCGTGTGTTACAGACATATACCCGTGTGTTACAGACATATATCCGTGTGTTACAGACACATACCCGTGTGTAACAGTCACATACCCGTGTGTTACAAACATATACCCGTGTGTTACAGACAGATATCCGTGTAGTACAGACACATACCCGTGTGTTACAGACATATACCCGTGTGTTACAGACATATACCCGTGTGTTACAGACACATACCCGTGTGTTACAGACACATACCCGTGTAGTACAGACATATACCCGTGTGTTACAGACACATACCCGTGTGTTACAGACACATACCCGTGTGTTACAGACACATACCCGTGTAGTACAGACACATATCCGTGTGTTACAGACACATACCCGTGTATTACAGACGTATACCCGTGTGTTACAGACACATACCCGTGTGTTACAGACACATATCCGTGTGTTACAGACACATACCCGTGTATTACAGACACATACCCGTGTGTTACAGACACATACCCGTGTAGTACAGAAACATACCCGTGTGTTACAGACACATACCCGTGTGTTACAGACACATATCCGTGTGTTACAGACATATACCCGTGTGTTACAGACATATACCCGTGTGTTACAGACACATATCCGTGTGTTACAGACATATACCCGTGTGTTACAGACATATATCCGTGTGTTACAGACACAGACCCGTGTGTTACAGACACATACCCATGTGTTACAGAGATATACCCGTATGTTACAGAGATATACCCGTGTGTTACAGACACATACCCGTGTATTACAGACACATATCCGTGTGTTACAGACATTTATCCGTGTGTTACAGACACATACCCGTGTGTTACAGACACATATCCGTGTGTTACAGACACATACCCGTGTGTTATAGACACATACCCGTGTGTTACAGACACATACCCGTGTGTTACAGAGATATACCCGTGTAGTACAGACACATACCCGTGTGTTACAGACACATACCCGTGTGTTACAGAGATATACCCGTGTGTTACAGAGATATACCCGTGTGTTACAGACACATACCCGTGTGTTACAGACATATATCCGTGTGTTACAGACACATACACGTGTGTTACAGACACATACCCGTGTGTTACAGACACATACCCGTGTAGTACAGACACATACCCGTGTGTTACAGACACATACCCGTGTGTTACAGACACATACCCGTGTGTTACAGACACATACCCGTGTGTTACAGACATATATCCGTGTGTTACAGACACATACCCGTGTGTTACAGACACATACCCGTGTGTTACAGACACATACCCGTGTAGTACAGACACATACCCGTGTGTTACAGACATATACCCGTGTGTTACAGACACATACCCGTGTGTTACAGACACATACCCGTGTGTTACAGACACATACCCGTGTAGTACAGACACATACCCGTGTGTTAAAGACACATACCCGTGTGTTACAGACACATACCCGTGTGTTACAGAGATATACCCGTGTGTTACAGACACATACCCGTGTAGTACAGACATATACCCGTGTGTTACAGACACATACCCGTGTAGTACAGACATATACCCGTGTGTTACAGACACATACCCGTGTGTTACAGACATATACCCGTGTGTTACAGACACATACCCGTGTGTTACAGACACATACCCGTGTGTTACAGACATATATCCGTGTGTTACAGACAAATACCCGTGTGTTACAGACACATACCCGTGTAGTACAGACACATACCCGTGTATTACAGACACATACCCGTGTGTTACAGACATATACCCGTGTGTTACAGACACATACCCGTGTGTTACAGACACATACCCGTGTAGTACAGACACATACCCGTGTGTTACAGACATATATCCGTGTGTTACAGACACATACCCGTGTGTTACAGACACATACCCGTGTGTTACAGACACATGCCCGTGTGTTACAGACCCATACCCATGTAGTACAGTATTAGACATATACCTGTGTATTACAGACACATACCCGTGTAGTAAAGACACATACCCGTGTAGTACAGTATTAGACATATACCTGTGTATTACAGTATTAGACATATACCTGTGTGTTACAGACACATACCCGTGTGTTACAGACACATACCCGTGTGTTACAGACATATATCCGTGTGTTACAGACAAATACCCGTGTGTTACAGACACATACCCGTGTAGTACAGACACATACCCCTGTATTACAGACACATACCCGTGTGTTACAGACATATATCCGTGTGTTACAGACAAATACCCGTGTGTTACAGACACATACCCGTGTAGTACAGACACATACCCGTGTGTTACAGACACATACCCGTGTGTTACAGACACATACCCGTGTAGTACAGACACATACCCGTGTAGTACAGACACATACCCGTGTAGTACAGACACATACCCGTGTGTTACAGACACATACCCGTGTAGTACAGACACATACCCGTGTGTTACAGACACATACCCGTGTGTTACAGACATATACCCGTGTGTTACAGACACATACCCGTGTGTTCCAGAGATATACCCGTGTGTTACAGACACATACCCATGTAGTACAGACACATACCCGTGTGTTACAGACATATATCCGTGTGTTACAGACACATACCCGTGTGTTACAGACACATAACCGTGTGTTACAGAGACATACCCGTGTGTTACAGAGATATACCCGTGTGTTACAGACACATACCCGTGTATTACAGACACATACCCGTGTAGTACAGACACATACCCGTGTGTTACAGAGATATACCCGTGTGTTACAGAGATATACCCGTGTGTTACAGACACATACCCGTGTGTTACAGACATATATCCGTGTGTTACAGACACATACCCGTGTGTTACAGACACATACCCGTGTGTTACAGACATATATCCGTGTGTTACAGACACATACCCGTGTGTTACAGACACATACCCGTGTGTTACAGACACATACCCGTGTAGTACAGACACATACCCGTGTGTTACAGACACATACCTGTGTGTTACAGACACATACCCGTGTATTACAGACACATACCCGTGTAATACAGACACATACCCGTGTGTTACAGACAAATACCCGTGTGTTACAGACACATACCCGTGTGTTACAGACACATACCCGTGTAGTACAGACACATACCCGTGTAGTACAGACATATACCCGTGTAGTACAGACATATACCCGTGTGTTACAGACACATACCCGTGTGTTACATACATATACCCGTGTGTTACAGACACATACCCGTGTGTTACAGACACATTCCCGTGTGTTACAGACATATATCCGTGTGTTACAGACACATACCCGTGTGTTACAGACACATACCCGTGTAGTACAGACACATACCCGTGTGTTACAGACACATACCCGTGTGTTACAGACACATACCCGTGTAGTACAGACACATACCCGTGTAGTACAGACACATACCCGTGTGTTACAGACATATACCCGTGTGTTACAGACACATACCCGTGTGTTACAGAGATATACCCGTGTAGTACAGACACATACCCGTGTGTTACAGACACATACCCGTGTGTTACAGACACATACCCGTGTGTTACAGAGATATACCCGTGTGTTACAGACACATACCCGTGTATTACAGACACATACCCGTGTAGTATAGACACATACCCGTGTGTTACAGAGATATACCCGTGTGTTACAGACACATACCCGTGTGTTACAGACATATATCCGTGTGTTACAGACACATACACGTGTGTTACAGACACATACCCGTGTGTTACAGACACATACCCGTGTAGTACAGACACATACCCGTGTGTTACAGACACATACCCGTGTGTTACAGACACATACCCGTGTGTTACAGACACATACCCGTGTGTTACAGACATATATCCGTGTGTTACAGACACATACCCGTGTGTTACAGACACATACCCGTGTGTTACAGACACATACCCGTGTAGTACAGACACATACCAGTGTGTTACAGACATATACCCGTGTGTTACAGACACATACCCGTGTGTTACAGACACATACCCGTGTGTTACAGACACATACCCGTGTAGTACAGACACATACCCGTGTGTTAAAGACACATACCCGTGTGTTACAGACACATACCCGTGTGTTACAGAGATATACCCGTGTGTTACAGACACATACCCGTGTAGTACAGACACATACCCGTGTGTTACAGACACATACCCGTGTAGTACAGACATATACCCGTGTGTTACAGACACATACCCGTGTGTTACAGACATATACCCGTGTGTTACAGACACATACCCGTGTGTTACAGACACATACCCGTGTGTTACAGACATATATCCGTGTGTTACAGACAAATACCCGTGTGTTACAGACACATACCCGTGTAGTACAGACACATACCCGTGTATTACAGACACATACCCGTGTGTTACAGACATATACCCGTGTGTTACAGACACATACCCGTGTGTTACAGACACATACCCGTGTAGTACAGACACATACCCGTGTGTTACAGACATATATCCGTGTGTTACAGACACATACCCGTGTGTTACAGACACATACCCATGTAGTACAGTATTAGACATATACCTGTGTATTACAGACACATACCCGTGTAGTACAGACACATACCCGTGTAGTACAGTATTAGACATATACCTGTGTATTACAGTATTAGACATATACCTGTGTGTTACAGACACATACCCGTGTGTTACAGACACATACCCGTGTGTTACAGTCATATATCCGTGTGTTACAGACAAATACCCGTGTGTTACAGACACATACCCGTGTAGTACAGACACATACCCGTGTATTACAGACACATACCCGTGTGTTACAGACATATATCCGTGTGTTACAGACAAATACCCGTGTGTTACAGACACATACCCGTGTAGTACAGACACATACCCGTGTGTTACAGACACATACCCGTGTGTTACAGACACATACCCGTGTAGTACAGACACATACCCGTGTAGTACAGACACATACCCGTGTGTTACAGACACATACCCGTGTAGTACAGACACATACCCGTGTGTTACAGACACATACCCGTGTGTTACAGACACATACCCGTGTGTTACAGAGATATACCCGTGTGTTACAGACACATACCCATGTAGTACAGACACATACCCGTGTGTTACAGACATATATCCGTGTGTTACAGACACATACCCGTGTGTTACAGACACATACCCGTGTGTTACAGACACATACCCGTGTGTTACAGAGATATACCCGTGTGTTACAGACACATACCCGTGTATTACAGACACATACCCGTGTAGTACAGACACATACCCGTGTGTTACAGAGATATACACGTGTGTTACAGAGATATACCCGTGTGTTACAGACACATACCCGTGTGTTACAGACATATATCCGTGTGTTACAGACACATACCCGTGTGTTACAGACACATACCAGTGTGTTACAGACACATACCCGTGTAGTACAGACACATACCCGTGTGTTACAGACACATACCCGTGTATTACAGACACATACCCGTGTAGTACAGACACATACCCGTGTGTTACAGACAAATACCCGTGTGTTACAGACACATACCCGTGTGTTACAGACACATACCCGTGTGTTACAGACACATACCCGTGTAGTACAGACACATACCCGTGTAGTACAGACATATACCCGTGTAGTACAGACATATACCCGTGTGTTACAGACACATACCCGTGTGTTACAGACACATACCCGTGTGTTACAGACATATATCCGTGTGTTACAGACACATACCCGTGTGTTACAGACATATATCCGTGTGTTACAGACACATACCCGTGTGTTACAGACATATATCCGTGTGTTACAGACACATACCCGTGTATTACAGACACATACCCGTGTGTTACAGAGATATACCCGTGTGTTACAGAGATATACCCGTGTGTTACAGACACATACCCGTGTGTTAAAGACACATACCCGTGTGTTACAGACATATACCCGTGTGTTACAGACACATACCCGTGTGTTACAGACATATACCCGTGTGTTACAGACATATATCCGTGTGTTACAGACACATACCCGTGTGTTACAGACACATATCCGTGTGTTACAGACACATACCCGTGTGTTACAGACACATATCCGTGTGTTACAGACATATACCCGTGTGTTACAGACACATATCCGTGTGTTACAGACATATACCCGTGTGTTACAGACATATATCCGTGTGTTACAGACACATACCCGTGTGTTACAGACACATACCCGTGTGTTACAGACATATACCCGTGTGTTACAGACACATACCCGTGTGTTACAGACACATACCCGTGTGTTACAGACATATATCCGTGTGTTACAGACACATACCCGTGTGTTACAGACACATATCCGTGTGTTACAGACACATACCCGTGTGTTACAGACACATACCCGTGTGTTACAGACATATATCCGTGTGTTACAGACACATACCCGTGTGTTACAGACACATATCCGTGTGTTACAGACACATACCCGTGTGTTACAGACATATACCCGTGTATTACAGACACATACCCGTGTGTTACAGACACATACCCGTGTGTTACAGACATATATCCGTGTGTTACAGACACATACCCGTGTGTTACAGACACATACCCGTGTGTTACAGACACATATCCGTGTGTTACAGACACATACCCGTGTGTTACAGACACATACCCGTGTATTACAGACACATACCCGTGTGTTACAGACACATACCCGTGTGTTACAGACACATACCCGTGTGTTACAGACATATACCCGTGTGTTACAGACACATACCCGTGTGTTACAGACATATACCCGTGTGTTACAGACATATATCCGTGTGTTACAGACACATACCCGTGTGTTACAGACACATATCCGTGTGTTACAGACACATACCCGTGTGTTACAGACACATACCCGTGTGTTACAGACACATAACCGTGTGTTACAGACACATATCCGTGTGTTACAGACATATACCCGTGTGTTACAGACATATACCCGTGTGTTACAGACACATATCCGTGTGTTACAGACATATACCCGTGTGTTACAGACATATACCCGTGTGTTACAGACATATACCCGTGTGTTACAGACATATATCCGTGTGTTACAGACACATACCCGTGTGTTACAGACACATACCCGTGTGTTACAGACATATACCCGTGTGTTACAGACATATATCCGTGTAGTACAGACACATACCCGTGTGTTACAGACACATACCCGTGTAGTACAGATACATACCCGTGTGTTACAGACACATACCCGTGTATTACAGACGTATACCCGTGTGTTACAGACACATACCCGTGTGTTACAGACATATACCCGTGTGTTACAGACACATTCCCGTGTGTTACAGACACATACCCGTTTGTTACAGACACATATCCGTGTGTTACAGACACATACCCGTATATTACAGACACATACCCGTGTGTTACAGACATATATCCGTGTGTTACAGACACATACACGTGTGTTACAGACACATACCCGTGTGTTACAGACACATACCCGTGTAGTACAGACACATACCCGTGTGTTACAGACACATACCCGTGTGTTACAGACATATATCCGTGTGTTACAGACACATACCCGTGTGTTACAGACACATACCCGTGTGTTACAGACACATACCCGTGTAGTACAGACACATACCCGTGTGTTACAGACATATACCCGTGTGTTACAGACACATACCCGTGTGTTACAGACACATACCCGTGTGTTACAGACACATACCCGTGTAGTACAGACACATACCCGTGTGTTAAAGACACATACCCGTGTGTTACAGACACATACCCGTGTGTTACAGAGATATACCCGTGTGTTACAGACACATACCCGTGTAGTACAGACATATACCCGTGTGTTACAGACACATACCCGTGTAGTACAGACATATACCCGTGTGTTACAGACACATACCCGTGTGTTACAGACATATACCCGTGTGTTACAGACACATACCCGTGTGTTACAGACACATACCCGTGTGTTACAGACATATATCCGTGTGTTACAGACAAATACCCGTGTGTTACAGACACATACCCGTGTAGTACAGACACATACCCGTGTATTCCAGACACATACCCGTGTGTTACAGACATATACCCGTGTGTTACAGACACATACCCGTGTGTTACAGACACATACCCGTGTAGTACAGACATACCCGTGTGTTACAGACATATATCCGTGTGTTACAGACACATACCCGTGTGTTACAGACACATACCCGTGTGTTACAGACACATGCCAGTGTGTTACAGACCCATACCCATGTAGTACAGTATTAGACATATACCTGTGTATTACAGACACATACCCGTGTAGTACAGACACATACCCGTGTAGTACAGTATTAGACATATACCTGTGTATTACAGTATTAGACATATACCTGTGTGTTACAGACACATACCCGTGTGTTACAGACACATACCCGTGTGTTACAGACATATATCCGTGTGTTACAGACAAATACCCGTGTGTTACAGACACATACCCGTGTAGTACAGACACATACCCATGTATTACAGACACATACCCGTGTGTTACAGACATATATCCGTGTGTTACAG
Organism: Dendrobates tinctorius; assembly: GCF_039654945.1. Taxonomy (NCBI): domain Eukaryota; kingdom Metazoa; phylum Chordata; class Amphibia; order Anura; family Dendrobatidae; genus Dendrobates; species Dendrobates tinctorius. The sequence goes on along the minus strand of NW_027361827.1, from coordinate 1,214,450 downwards.
ACAAATACCCGTGTGTTACAGACACATACCCGTGTAGTACAGACACATACCCGTGTGTTACAGACACATACCCGTGTGTTACAGACACATACCCGTGTAGTACAGACACATACCCGTGTAGTACAGACACATACCCGTGTAGTACAGACACATACCCATGTAGTACAGACACATACCCGTGTGTTACAGACACATACCCGTGTGTTACAGACATATACCCGTGTGTTACAGACACATACCCGTGTGTTACAGACACATACCCGTGTGTTACAGACACATACCCATGTAGTACAGACACATACCCGTGTGTTACAGACATATATCCGTGTGTTACAGACACATACCCGTGTGTTACAGACACATAACCGTGTGTTACAGACACATACCCGTGTGTTACAGAGATATACCCGTGTGTTACAGACACATACCCGTGTATTACAGACACATACCCGTGTAGTACAGACACATACCCGTGTGTTACAGAGATATACCCGTGTGTTACAGAGATATACCCGTGTGTTACAGACACATACCCGTGTGTTACAGACATATATCCGTGTGTTACAGACACATACCCGTGTGTTACAGACACATACCCGTGTGTTACAGACATATATCCGTGTGTTACAGACACATACCCGTGTGTTACAGACACATACCCGTGTGTTACAGACACATACCCGTGTAGTACAGACACATACCCGTGTGTTACAGACACATACCTGTGTGTTACAGACACATACCCGTGTATTACAGACACATACCCGTGTAATACAGACACATACCCGTGTGTTACAGACAAATACCCGTGTGTTACAGACACATACCCGTGTGTTACAGACACATACCCGTGTAGTACAGACACATACCCGTGTAGTACAGACATATACCCGTGTAGTACAGACATATACCCGTGTGTTACAGACACATACCCGTGTGTTACATACATATACCCGTGTGTTACAGACACATACCCGTGTGTTACAGACAGATTCCCGTGTGTTACAGACATATATCCGTGTGTTACAGACACATACCCGTGTGTTACAGACACATACCCGTGTAGTACAGACACATACCCGTGTGTTACAGACACATACCCGTGTGTTACAGACACATACCCGTGTAGTACAGACACATACCCGTGTAGTACAGACACATACCCGTGTGTTACAGACATATACCCGTGTGTTACAGACACATACCCGTGTGTTACAGAGATATACCCGTGTAGTACAGACACATACCCGTGTGTTACAGACACATACCCGTGTGTTACAGACACATACCCGTGTGTTACAGAGATATACCCGTGTGTTACAGACACATACCCGTGTATTACAGACACATACCCGTGTAGTACAGACACATACCCGTGTGTTACAGAGATATACCCGTGTGTTACAGACACATACCCGTGTGTTACAGACATATATCCGTGTGTTACAGACACATACCCGTGTGTTACAGGCACATACCCGTGTAGTACAGACACATACCCGTGTGTTACAGACACATACCCGTGTGTTACAGACACATACCCGTGTGTTACAGATACATACCCGTGTATTACAGACACATACCCGTGTAGTACAGACACATACCCGTATGTTACAGACACATACCCGTGTATTACAGACACATACCCGTGTAGTACAGACACATACCCGTGTGTTACAGACATATACCCGTGTGTTACAGACACATACCCGTGTGTTACAGACACATACCCGTGTAGTACAGACACATACCCGTGTGTTACAGACACATACCCGTGTGTTACAGAGATATACCCGTGTGTTACAGACACATACCCGTGTAGTACAGACACATACCCGTGTGTTACAGACACATACCCGTGTAGTACAGACATATACCCGTGTGTTACAGACACATACCCGTGTGTTACAGACATATACCCGTGTGTTACAGACACATACCCGTGTGTTACAGACACATACCCGTGTGTTACAGACATATATCCGTGTGTTACAGACACATACCCGTGTGTTACAGACACATACCCGTGTAGTACAGACACATACCCGTGTGTTACAGACATATATCCGTGTGTTACAGACACATACCCGTGTGTTACAGACACATACCCGTGTGTTACAGACATATACCCTTGTGTTACAGACACATACCCGTGTGTTACAGACACATACCTGTGTAGTACAGACACATACCCGTGTAGTACAGACATATATCCGTGTGTTACAGACACATACCCGTGTGTTACAGACACATACCCGTGTGTTACAGACACATACCCGTGTGTTACAGAGATATACCCGTGTGTTACAGAGATATACCCGTGTGTTACAGACACATACCCGTGTATTACAGACACATATCCGTGTGTTACAGACATATATCCGTGTGTTACAGACACATACCCGTGTGTTACAGACACATATCCTTGTGTTACAGACACATACCCGTGTGTTACAGACACATACCCGTGTGTTACAGACACATACCCGTGTGTTACAGAGATGTACCCGTGTGTTACAGACACATACCCGTGTGTTACAGACACATACCCGTGTAGTCCAGACACATACCCGTGTGTTACAGAGATATACCCGTGTGTTACAGAGATATACCCGTGTGTTACAGACACATACCCGTGTGTTACAGACATATATCCGTGTGTTACAGACACATACCCGTGTGTTACAGACACATACCCGTGTGTTACAGACACATACCCGTGTAGTACAGACACATACCCGTGTGTTACAGACACATACCCGTGTGTTACAGACACATACCCGTGTGTTACAGACATATATCCGTGTGTTACAGACACATACCCGTGTGTTACAGACACATACCCGTGTGTTACAGACACATACCCGTGTAGTACAGACACATACCCGTGTGTTACAGACATATACCCGTGTGTTACAGACACATACCCGTGTAGTACAGACACATACCCGTGTGTTACAGACACATACCCGTGTAGTACAGACACATACCCGTGTAGTACAGACACATACCCGTGTGTTACAGACACATACCCGTGTGTTACAGAGATATACCCGTGTGTTACAGACACATACCCGTGTAGTACAGACACATACCCGTGTGTTACAGACACATACCCGTGTAGTACAGACATATACCCGTGTGTTACAGACACATACCCGTGTGTTACAGACATATACCCGTGTGTTACAGACACATACCCGTGTGTTACAGACACATACCCGTGTGTTACAGACATATATCCGTGTGTTACAGACAAATACCCGTGTGTTACAGACACATACCCGTGTAGTACAGACACATACCCGTGTATTACAGACACATACCCTTGTGTTACAGACATATACCCGTGTGTTACAGACACATACCCGTGTGTTACAGACACATACCCGTGTAATACAGACACATACCCGTGTGTTACAGACATATATCCGTGTGTTACAGACACATACCCGTGTGTTACAGACACATACCCTTGTGTTACAGACACATGCCCGTGTGTTACAGACACATACCCATGTAGTACAGTATTAGACATATACCTGTGTATTACAGACACATACCCGTGTAGTACAGACACATACCCGTGTAGTACAGTATTAGACATATACCTGTGTATTACAGTATTAGACATATACCTGTGTATTACAGACACATACCCGTGTGTTACAGAGATATACCCGTGTAGTACAGACACATACCCGTGTGTTACAGACACATACCCGTGTAGTACAGTATTAGACATATACCCGTGTATTACAGACACATACCCGTGTAGTACAGACACATACCCGTGTAGTACAGTATTATACATATACCTGTTTATTACAGTATTAGACATATACCTGTGTATTACAGACACATACCCGTGTGTTACAGAGATATACCCGTGTAGTACAGACACATACCCGTGTGTTACAGACACATACCCGTGTAGTACAGACACATACCCGTGTGTTACAGACATATACCCGTGTGTTACAGACACATACCCGTGTGTTACAGACACATACCCGTGTGATACAGACACATACCCGTGTAGTACAGACACATACCCGTGTGTTAAAGACACATACCCGTGTGTTACAGACACATACCCGTGTGTTACAGAGATATACCCGTGTGTTACAGACACATACCCGTGTAGTACAGACATATACCCGTGTGTTACAGACACATACCCGTGTAGTACAGACATATACCCGTGTGTTACAGACACATACCCGTGTGTTACAGACATATACCCGTGTGTTACAGACACATACCCGTGTGTTACAGACACATACCCGTGTGTTACAGACATATATCCGTGTGTTACAGACAAATACCCGTGTGTTACAGACACATACCCGTGTAGTACAGACACATACCCGTGTATTCCAGACACATACCCGTGTGTTACAGACATATACCCGTGTGTTACAGACACATACCCGTGTGTTACAGACACATACCCGTGTAGTACAGACATACCCGTGTGTTACAGACATATATCCGTGTGTTACAGACACATACCCGTGTGTTACAGACACATACCCGTGTGTTACAGACACATGCCAGTGTGTTACAGACCCATACCCATGTAGTACAGTATTAGACATATACCTGTGTATTACAGACACATACCCGTGTAGTACAGACACATACCCGTGTAGTACAGTATTAGACATATACCTGTGTATTACAGTATTAGACATATACCTGTGTGTTACAGACACATACCCGTGTGTTAAAGACACATACCCGTGTGTTACAGACATATATCCGTGTGTTACAGACAAATACCCGTGTGTTACAGACACATACCCGTGTAGTACAGACACATACCCGTGTATTACAGACACATACCCGTGTGTTACAGACATATATCCGTGTGTTACAGACAAATACCCGTGTGTTACAGACACATACCCGTGTAGTACAGACACATACCCGTGTGTTACAGACACATACCCGTGTGTTACAGACACATACCCGTGTAGTACAGACACATACCCGTGTAGTACAGACACATACCCGTGTAGTACAGACACATACCCGTGTGTTACAGACACATACCCGTGTAGTACAGACACATACCCGTGTGTTACAGACACATACCCGTGTGTTACAGACATATACCCGTGTGTTACAGACACATACCCGTGTGTTACAGACACATACCCGTGTGTTACAGACACATACCCATGTAGTACAGACACATACCCGTGTGTTACAGACATATATCCGTGTGTTACAGACACATACCCGTGTGTTACAGACACATAACCGTGTGTTACAGACACATACCCGTGTGTTACAGAGATATACCCGTGTGTTACAGACACATACCCGTGTATTACAGACACATACCCGTGTAGTACAGACACATACCCGTGTGTTACAGAGATATACCCGTGTGTTACAGAGATATACCCGTGTGTTACAGACACATACCCGTGTGTTACAGACATATATCCGTGTGTTACAGACACATACCCGTGTGTTACAGACACATACCCGTGTGTTACAGACATATATCCGTGTGTTACAGACACATACCCGTGTGTTACAGACACATACCCGTGTGTTACAGACACATACCCGTGTAGTACAGACACATACCCGTGTGTTACAGACACATACCCGTGTGTTACAGACACATACCCGTGTAATACAGACACATACCCGTGTGTTACAGACAAATACCCGTGTGTTACAGACACATACCCGTGTGTTACAGACACATACCCGTGTAGTACAGACACATACCCGTGTAGTACAGACATATACCCGTGTAGTACAGACATATACCCGTGTGTTACAGACACATACCCGTGTGTTACATACATATACCCGTGTGTTACAGACACATACCCGTGTGTTACAGACACATTCCCGTGTGTTACAGACATATATCCGTGTGTTACAGACACATACCCGTGTGTTACAGACACATACCCGTGTGTTACAGACACATACCCGTGTAGTAAAGACACATACCCGTGTGTTACAGACACATACCCGTGTGTTACAGACACATACCCGTGTAGTACAGACACATACCCGTGTAGTACAGACACATACCCGTGTGTTACAGACATATACCCGTGTGTTACAGACACATACCCGTGTGTTACAGAGATATACCCGTGTAGTACAGACACATACCCGTGTGTTACAGACACATACCCGTGTGTTACAGACACATACCCGTGTGTTACAGAGATATACCCGTGTGTTACAGACACATACCCGTGTATTACAGACACATACCCGTGTAGTACAGACACATACCTGTGTGTTACAGAGATATACCCGTGTGTTACAGACACATACCCGTGTGTTACAGACATATATCCGTGTGTTACAGACACATACCCGTGTGTTACAGGCACATACCCGTGTAGTACAGACACATACCCGTGTGTTACAGACACATACCCGTGTGTTACAGACACATACCCGTGTGTTACAGATACATACCCGTGTATTACAGACACATACCCGTGTAGTACAGACACATACCCGTATGTTACAGACACATACCCGTGTATTACAGACACATACCCGTGTAGTACAGACACATACCCGTGTGTTACAGACATATACCCGTGTGTTACAGACACATACCCGTGTGTTACAGACACATACCCGTGTAGTACAGACACATACCCGTGTGTTACAGACACATACCCGTGTTTTACAGAGATATACCCGTGTGTTACAGACACATACCCGTGTAGTACAGACACATACCCGTGTGTTACAGACACATACCCGTGTAGTACAGACATATACCCGTGTGTTACAGACACATACCCGTGTGTTACAGACATATACCCGTGTGTTACAGACACATACCCGTGTGTTACAGACACATACCCGTGTGTTACAGACATATATCCGTGTGTTACAGACACATACCCGTGTGTTACAGACACATACCCGTGTAGTACAGACACATACCCGTGTGTTACAGACATATATCCGTGTGTTACAGACACATACCCGTGTGTTACAGACACATACCCGTGTGTTACAGACATATACCCTTGTGTTACAGACACATACCCGTGTGTTACAGACACATACCTGTGTAGTACAGACACATACCCGTGTAGTACAGACATATATCCGTGTGTTACAGACACATACCCGTGTGTTACAGACACATACCCGTGTGATACAAACACATACCCGTGTGTTACAGAGATATACCCGTGTGTTACAGAGATATACCCGTGTGTTACAGACACATACCCGTGTATTACAGACACATATCCGTGTGTTACAGACATATATCCGTGTGTTACAGACACATACCCGTGTGTTACAGACACATATCCGTGTGTTACAGACACATACCCGTGTGTTACAGACACATACCCGTGTGTTACAGACACATACCCGTGTGTTACAGAGATGTACCCGTGTGTTACAGACACATACCCGTGTGTTACAGACACATACCCGTGTGTTACAGAGATATACCCGTGTGTTACAGAGATATACCCGTGTGTTACAGACACATACCCGTGTGTTACAGACATATATCCGTGTGTTACAGACACATACCCGTGTGTTACAGACACATACCCGTGTGTTACAGACACATACCCGTGTAGTACAGACACATACCCGTGTGTTACAGACACATACCCGTGTGTTACAGACACATACCCGTGTGTTACAGACATATATCCGTGTGTTACAGACACATACCCGTGTGTTACAGACACATACCCGTGTGTTACAGACACATACCCGTGTAGTACAGACACATACCCGTGTGTTACAGACATATACCCGTGTGTTACAGACACATACCCGTGTGTTACAGACACATACCCGTGTGTTACAGACACATACCCGTGTAGTACAGACACATACCCGTGTGTTAAAGACACATACCCATGTGTTACAGACACATACCCGTGTGTTACAGAGATATACCCGTGTGTTACAGACACATACCCGTGTAGTACAGACACATACCCGTGTGTTACAGACACATACCCGTGTAGTACAGACATATACCCGTGTGTTACAGACACATACCCGTGTGTTACAGACATATACCCGTGTGTTACAGACACATACCCGTGTGTTACAGACACATACCCGTGTGTTACAGACATATATCCGTGTGTTACAGACAAATACCCGTGTGTTACAGACACATACCCGTGTAGTACAGACACATACCCGTGTATTACAGACACATACCCTTGTGTTACAGACATATACCCGTGTGTTACAGACACATACCCGTGTGTTACAGACACATACCCGTGTAATACAGACACATACCCGTGTGTTACAGACATATATCCGTGTGTTACAGACACATACCCGTGTGTTACAGACACATACCCTTGTGTTACAGACACATGCCCGTGTGTTACAGACACATACCCATGTAGTACAGTATTAGACATATACCTGTGTATTACAGACACATACCCGTGTAGTACAGACACATACCCGTGTAGTACAGTATTAGACATATACCTGTGTATTACAGTATTAGACATATACCTGTGTATTACAGACACATACCCGTGTGTTACAGAGATATACCCGTGTAGTACAGACACATACCCGTGTGTTACAGACACATACCCGTGTAGTACAGTATTAGACATATACCCGTGTATTACAGACACATACCCGTGTAGTACAGACACATACCCGTGTAGTACAGTATTATACATATACCTGTTTATTACAGTATTAGACATATACCTGTGTATTACAGACACATACCCGTGTGTTACAGAGATATACCCGTGTAGTACAGACACATACCCGTGTGTTACAGACACATACCCGTGTAGTACAGACACATACCCGTGTAGTACAGACACATACCCGTGTGTTACAGAGATATACCCGTGTGTTACAGACACATACCCGTGTAGTACAGACACATACCCGTGTGTTACAGACACATACCCGTGTGTTACAGACACATACCCGTGTGTTACAGACACATACCCGTGTAGTACAGACACATACCCGTGTGTTACAGACATATATCCGTGTGTTACAGACACATACCCGTGTGTTACAGACACATACCCGTGTGTTACAGACACATACCCGTGTGTTACAGAGATATACCCGTGTGTTACAGACACATACCCGTGTATTACAGACACATACCCGTGTAGTACAGACACATACCCGTGTGTTACAGAGATGTACCCGTGTGTTACAGAGATATACCCGTGTGTTACAGACACATACCCGTGTGTTACAGACATATATCCGTGTGTTACAGACACATACCCGTGTGTTACAAACACATACCCGTGTGTTACAGACACATGCCCGTGTAGTACAGACACATACCCGTGTGTTACAGACACATACCCGTGTGTTACAGACACATACCCGTGTATTACAGACACATACCCGTGTAGTACAGACACATACCCGTGTGTTACAGACATATACCCGTGTGTTACAGACACATACCCGTGTGTTACAGACACATACCCGTGTAGTACAGACACATACCCGTGTGTTACAGACACATACCCGTGTGTTACAGACACATACCCGTGTAGTACAGACACATACCCGTGTAGTACAGACACATACCCGTGTGTTACAGAGATATACCCGTGTGTTACAGACACATACCCGTGTAGTACGGACACATACCCGTGTGTTACAGACACATACCCGTGTGTTACAGACATATACCCGTGTGTTACAGACACATACCCGTGTGTTACAGAGATATACCCGTGTGTTACAGACACATACCCGTGTAGTACAGACACATACCCGTGTGTTACAGACATATATCCGTGTGTTACAGACACATACCCGTGTGTTACAGACACATACCCGTGTGTTACAGTCACATACCCGTGTGTTACAGAGATATACCCTTGTGTTACAGACACATACCCGTGTATTACAGACACATACCCGTGTAGTACAGACACATACCTGTGTGTTACAGAGATATACCCGTGTGTTACAGACACATACCCGTGTGTTACAGGCACATACCCGTGTGTTACAGACACATACCCGTGTAGTACAGACATATACCCGTGTGTTACAGACACATACCCGTGTGTTACAGACACATACCCGTGTGTTACAGACACATACCCGTGTAGTACAGACACATACCCGTTTGTTACAGACATATACCCGTGTGTTACAGACACATACCCGTGTGTTACAGACACATACCCGTGTAGTACAGACACATACCCGTGTGTTACAGACACATACCCGTGTGTTACAGAGACATACCCATGTGTTACAGACACATACCCGTGTGTTACAGACACATACCCGTGTAGTACAGACATATACCCGTGTGTTACAGACACATACCCGTGTGTTACAGACATATACCCGTGTGTTACAGACACATACCCGTGTGTTACAGACACATACCCGTGTGTTACAGACATATATCCGTGTGTTACAGACACATACCCGTGTGTTACAGACACATACCCGTGTAGTACAGACACATACCCGTGTATTACAGACACATACCCGTGTGTTACAGACATATACCCGTGTGTTACAGACACATACCCGTGTGTTACAGACACATACCCGTGTAGTACAGACACATACCCGTGTGTTACAGACATATATCCGTGTGTTACAGACACATACCCGTGTGTTACAGACACATACCCGTGTGTTACAGACACATACCCGTGTGTTACAGACATATACCCGTGTGTTATAGACACATACCTGTGTAGTACAGACACATACCCGTGTAGTACAGACATATATCCGTGTGTTACAGACACATACCCGTGTGTTACAGACACATACCCGTGTGTTACAGACACATACCCGTGTGTTACAGAGATATACCAGTGTGTTACAGAGACATACCCGTGTGTTACAGACACATACCTGTGTATTACAGACACATATCCGTGTGTTACAGACATATATCCGTGTGTTACAGACACATACCCGTGTGTTACAGACACATATCCGTGTGTTACAGACACATACCCGTGTGTTACAGACACATACCCGTGTGTTACAGACACATACCCGTGTGTTACAGAGATATACCCGTTTGTTACAGACACATACCCGTGTGTTACAGACACATACCCATGTAGTACAGACACATACCCATGTGTTACAGAGATATACCCGTGTGTTACAGAGATATACCCGTGTGTTACAGACACATACCCGTGTGTTACAGACATATATCCGTGTGTTACAGACACATACACGTGTGTTACAGACACATACCCGTGTGTTACAGACACATACCCGTGTAGTACAGACACATACCCGTGTGTTACAGACACATACCCGTGTGTTACAGACACATACCCGTGTGTTACAGACATATATCCGTGTGTTACAGACACATACCCGTGTGTTACAGACACATACCCGTGTGTTACAGACACATACCCGTGTAGTACAGACACATACCCGTGTGTTACAGACATATACCCGTGTGTTACAGACACATACCCGTGTGTTACAGACACATACCCGTGTGTTACAGACACATACCCGTGTAGTACAGACCATTACCCGTGTGTTAAAGACACATACCCGTGTGTTACAGACACATACCCGTGTGTTACAGAGATATACCCGTGTGTTACAGACACATACCCGTGTAGTACAGACACATACCCGTGTGTTACAGACACATACCCGTGTAGTACAGACATATACCCGTGTGTTACAGACACATACCCGTGTGTTACAGACATATACCCGTGTGTTACAGACACATACCCGTGTGTTACAGACACATACCCGTGTGTTACAGACATATATCCGTGTGTTACAGACAAATACCCGTGTGTTACAGACACATACCCGTGTAGTACAGACACATACCCGTGTATTACAGACACATACCCGTGTGTTACAGACATATACCCGTGTGTTACAGACACATACCCGTGTGTTACAGACACATACCCGTGTAGTACAGACACATACCCGTGTGTTACAGACATATATCCGTGTGTTACAAACACATACCCGTGTGTTACAGACACATACCCGTGTGTTACAGACACATGCCCGTGTGTTACAGACACATACCCATGTAGTACAGTATTAGACATATACCTGTGTATTACAGACACATACCCGTGTAGTACAGACACATACCCGTGTAGTACAGTATTAGACATATACCTGTGTATTACAGTATTAGACATATACCTGTGTGTTACAGACACATACCCGTGTGTTACAGACACATACCCGTGTGTTACAGACATATATCCGTGTGTTACAGACAAATACCCGTGTGTTACAGACACATACCCGTGTAGTACAGACACATACCCGTGTATTACAGACACATACCCGTGTGTTACAGACATATATCCGTGTGTTACAGACAAATACCCGTGTGTTACAGACACATACCCGTGTAGTACAGACACATACCCGTGTGTTACAGACACATACCCGTGTGTTACAGACACATACCCGTGTAGTACAGACACATACCCGTGTAGTACAGACACATACCCGTGTAGTACAGACACATACCCGTGTGTTACAGACATATACCCGTGTGTTACAGACACATACCCGTGTGTTACAGAGATATACCCGTGTGTTACAGACACATACCCATGTAGTACAGACACATACCCGTGTGTTACAGACATATATCCGTGTGTTACAGACACATACCCGTGTGTTACAGACACATACCCGTGTGTTACAGACACATACCCGTGTGTTACAGAGATATACCCGTGTGTTACAGACACATACCCGTGTATTACAGACACATACCCGTGTAGTACAGACACATACCCGTGTGTTACAGAGATATACCCCTGTGTTACAGAGATATACCCGTGTGTTACAGACACATACCCGTGTGTTACAGACATATATCCGTGTGTTACAGACACATACCCGTGTGTTACAGACACATACCCGTGTGTTACAGACACATACCCGTGTAGTACAGACACATACCCGTGTGTTACAGACACATACCCGTGTATTACAGACACATACCCGTGTAGTACAGACACATACCCGTGTGTTACAGACAAATACCCGTGTGTTACAGACACATACCCGTGTGTTACAGACACATACCCGTGTAGTACAGACACATACCCGTGTAGTACAGACATATACCCGTGTAGTACAGACATATACCCGTGTGTTACAGACACATACCCGTGTGTTACAGACATATACCCGTGTGTTACAGACACATACCCGTGTGTTACAGACACATACCCGTGTAGTACAGACACATACCCATGTGTTACAGAGATATACCCGTGTGTTACAGAGATATACCCGTGTGTTACAGACACATACCCGTGTGTTACAGACATATATCCGTGTGTTACAGACACATACACGTGTGTTACAGACACATACCCGTGTGTTACAGACACATACCCGTGTAGTACAGACACATACCCGTGTGTTACAGACACATACCCGTGTGTTACAGACACATACCCGTGTGTTACAGACACATACCCGTGTGTTACAGACATATATCCGTGTGTTACAGACACATACCCGTGTGTTACAGACACATACCCGTGTGTTACAGACACATACCCGTGTAGTACAGACACATACCCGTGTGTTACAGACATATACCCGTGTGTTACAGACACATACCCGTGTGTTACAGACACATACCCGTGTAGTACAGACACATACCCGTGTGTTAAAGACACATACCCGTGTGTTACAGACACATACCCGTGTGTTACAGAGATATACCCGTGTGTTACAGACACATACCCGTGTAGTACAGACACATACCCGTGTGTTACAGACACATACCCGTGTAGTACAGACATATACCCGTGTGTTACAGACACATACCCGTGTGTTACAGACATATACCCGTGTGTTACAGACACATACCCGTGTGTTACAGACACATACCCGTGTGTTACAGACATATATCCGTGTGTTACAGACAAATACCCGTGTGTTACAGACACATACCCGTGTAGTACAGACACATACCCGTGTATTACAGACACATACCCGTGTGTTACAGACATATACCCGTGTGTTACAGACACATACCCGTGTGTTACAGACACATACCCGTGTAGTACAGACACATACCCGTGTGTTACAGACATATATCCGTGTGTTACAGACACATACCCGTGTGTTACAGACACATACCCGTGTGTTACAGACACATGCCCGTGTGTTACAGACACATACCCATGTAGTACAGTATTAGACATATACCTGTGTATTACAGACACATACCCGTGTAGTACAGACACATACCCGTGTAGTACAGTATTAGACATATACCTGTGTATTACAGTATTAGACATATACCTGTGTGTTACAGACACATACCCGTGTGTTACAGACACATACCCGTGTGTTACAGACATATATCCGTGTGTTACAGACAAATACCCGTGTGTTACAGACACATACCCGTGTAGTACAGACACATACCCGTGTATTACAGACACATACCCGTGTGTTACAGACATATATCCGTGTGTTACAGACAAATACCCGTGTGTTACAGACACATACCCGTGTAGTACAGACACATACCCGTGTGTTATAGACACATACCCGTGTGTTACAGACACATACCCGTGTAGTACAGACACATACCCGTGTAGTACAGACACATACCCGTGTAGTACAGACACATACCCGTGTGTTACAGACACATACCCGTGTAGTACAGACACATACCCGTGTGTTACAGACACATACCCGTGTGTTACAGACATATACCCGTATGTTACAGACACATACCCGTGTGTTACAGAGATATACCCGTGTGTTACAGACACATACCCATGTAGTACAGACACATACCCGTGTGTTACAGACATATATCCGTGTGTTACAGACACATACCCGTGTGTTACAGACACATACCCGTGTGTTACAGACACATACCCGTGTGTTACAGAGATATACCCGTGTGTTACAGACACATACCCGTGTATTACAGACACATACCCGTGTAGTACAGACACATACCCGTGTGTTACAGAGATATACCCGTGTGTTACAGAGATATACCCGTGTGTTACAGACATATATCCGTGTGTTACAGACACATACCCGTGTGTTACAGACACATACCCGTGTGTTACAGACACATACCGTGTAGTACAGACACATACCCGTGTGTTACAGACACATACCCGTGTGTTACAGACACATACCCGTGTATTACAGACACATACCCGTGTAGTACAGACACATACCCGTGTGTTACAGACAAATACCCGTGTGTTACAGACACATACCCGTGTGTTACAGACACATACCCGTGTAGTACAGACACATACCCGTGTAGTACAGACATATACCCGTGTAGTACAGACATATACCCGTGTGTTACAGACACATACCCGTGTGTTACAGACATATACCCGTGTGTTACAGACACATACCCGTGTGTTACAGACACATACCCGTGTGTTACAGACATATATCCGTGTGTTACAGACACATACCCGTGTGTTACAGACATATATCCGTGTGTTACAGACACATACCCGTGTGTTACAGACATATATCCGTGTGTTACAGACACATACCCGTGTATTACAGACACATACCCGTGTGTTACAGAGATATACCCGTGTGTTACAGAGATATACCCGTGTGTTACAGACACATACCCGTGTGTTAAAGACACATACCCGTGTGTTACAGACATATACCCGTGTGTTACAGACACATACCCGTGTGTTACAGACATATACCCGTGTGTTACAGACATATATCCGTGTGTTACAGACACATACCCGTGTGTTACAGACACATATCCGTGTGTTACAGACACATACCCGTGTGTTACAGACACATACCCGTGTGTTACAGACACATATCCGTGTGTTACAGACATATACCCGTGTGTTACAGACACATATCCGTGTGTTACAGACATATACCCGTGTGTTACAGACATATATCCGTGTGTTACAGACACATACCCGTGTGTTACAGACACATACCCGTGTGTTACAGACATATACCCGTGTGTTAGAGACACATACCCGTGTGTTACAGACATATATCCGTGTGTTACAGACACATACCCGTGTGTTACAGACACATACCCGTGTGTTACAGACACATATCCGTGTGTTACAGACACATACCCGTGTGTTACAGACACATACCCGTGTGTTACAGACATATATCCGTGTGTTACAGACACATACCCGTGTGTTACAGACACATATCCGTGTGTTACAGACACATACCCGTGTGTTACAGACACATACCCGTGTATTACAGACACATACCCGTGTGTTACAGACACATACCCGTGTGTTACAGACATATATCCGTGTGTTACAGACACATACCCGTGTGTTACAGACACATACCCGTGTGTTACAGACACATATCCGTGTGTTACAGACACATACCCGTGTGTTACAGACACATACCCGTGTATTACAGACACATATCCGTGTGTTACAGACATATACCCGTGTGTTACAGATATATACCCGTGTGTTACAGACACATATCCGTGTGTTACAGACATATACCCGTGTGTTACAGACATATACCCGTGTGTTACAGACATATACCCGTGTGTTACAGACATATATCCGTGTGTTACAGACACATACCCGTGTGTTACAGACACATACCCGTGTGTTACAGACATATACCCGTGTGTTACAGACATATATCCGTGTAGTACAGACACATACCCGTGTGTTACAGACACATACCCGTGTAGTACAGATACATACCCGTGTGTTACAGACACATACCCGTGTATTACAGACGTATACCCGTGTGTTACAGACACATACCCGTGTGTTACAGACATATACCCGTGTGTTACAGACACATTCCCGTGTGTTACAGACACATACCCGTTTGTTACAGACACATATCCGTGTGTTACAGACACATACCCATATATTACAGACACATACCCGTGTGTTACAGACACATACCCGTGTGTTACAGACACATATCCGTGTGTTACAGACACATACCCGTGTGTTACAGACACATATCCGTGTGTTACAGACATATACCCGTGTGTTACAGACACATACCCGTGTGTTACAGACACATACCCGTGTAGTACAGACATATACCCGTGTGTTACAGACACATACCCGTGTGTTACAGACACATACCCGTGTAGTACAGACACATATCCGTGTGTTACAGACACATACCCGTGTATTACAGACGTATACCCGTGTGTTACAGACACATACCCGTGTGTTACAGACACATATCCGTGTGTTACAGACACATACCCGTGTATTACAGACACATACCCGTGTGTTACAGACACATACCCGTGTAGTACAGACACATACCCGTGTGTTACAGACACATACCCGTGTGTTACAGACACATACCCGTGTGTTACAGAGATATACCCGTGTGTTACAGAGATATACCCGTGTGTTACAGACACATACCCGTGTGTTACAGACACATACCCGTGTGTTACAGACACATACTCGTGTGTTACAGACATATACCCGTGTGTTACAGACACATACCCGTGTGTTACAGACATATACCCGTGTGTTACAGACACATACCCGTGTGTTACAGACACATATCCGTGTGTTACAGACACATATCCGTGTGTTACAGACACATACCCGTTTGTTACAGACACATACCCGTGTGTTACAGACACATACCCGTGTGTTACAGACACATATCCGTGTGTTACAGACATATACCCGTGTGTTACAGACATATACCCGTGTGCTACAGACACATATCCGTGTGTTACAGACATATACCCGTGTGTTACAGACATATATCCGTGTGTTACAGACACATACCCGTGTGTAACAGTCACATACCCGTGTGTTACAAACATATACCCGTGTGTTACAGACAGATATCCGTGTAGTACAGACACATACCCGTGTGTTACAGACATATACCCGTGTGTTACAGACATATACCCGTGTGTTACAGACACATACCCGTGTGTTACAGACACATACCCGTGTAGTACAGACACATACCCGTGTGTTACAGACACATACCCGTGTATTACAGACGTATACCCGTGTGTTACAGACACATACCCGTGTGTTACAGACACATACCCGTGCGTTACAGACACATATCCGTGTGTTACAGACATATACCCGTGTGTTACAGACATATATCCGTGTGTTACAGACACATACCCGTGTGTTACAGACACATACCCGTGTGTTACAGACACATATCCATGTGTTACAGACACATACCCGTGTGTTACAGACACATATCCGTGTGTTACAGACATATACCCGTGTGTTACAGACACATACCCGTGTGTTACAGACACATACCCGTGTAGTACAGACATATACCCGTGTGTTACAGACACATACCCGTGTGTTACAGACACATACCCGTGTAGTACAGACACATACCCGTGTGTTACAGACACATACCCGTGTATTACAGTCGTATACCCGTGTGTTACAGACACATACCCGTGTGTTACAGAGATATACCCGTGTGTTACAGAGATATACCCGTGTGTTACAGACACATACCCGTGTATTACAGACACATACCCGTGTATTACAGACACATACCCGTGTGTTACAGACACATATCCGTGTGTAAGGCCTGTTTCACACTTGCTTTTTTTTGCAGCGCGTTTTTCCCGCAAAAAACGCATTGAAAAATGCATACAAAAGCATGCAACTGCTGCGTTTTTTTCAAGCATTTTTATGAGCATGCATGAAAAAAACGCAGCGTTTTTATGCGTTTGTATGCGTTTTTAATGCGTTTTTACCGCGTTTGCGTTTTTTTCCAACATTAGGTGGCCCCTCACACTAACCCAAACCATGACTTTACTAACCCTAACCCTGACCCTAACCCTAACCCTGACCCTAACCCTAACCCTAACCCTTAACCAAACCATACTTAACCCTAACCCTGACCCTAACCCTTAACCAAACCATACTTAACCCTAACCCAAACCCTAACTAACCTTAACCCTAACCCTGACCCTAACCCTAACCCTAACCCTTAACCAAACCATACTTAACCCTAACCCTGACCCTAACCCTTAACCAAACCATACTTAACCCTAACCCAAACCCTAACTAAACTTAACCCTAACCCTAACCCTGACCCTAACCCTAACCCTGACCCTGACCCTAACCCTTAACCAAACCATACTTAACCCTAACCCTAACCCTGACCCTAACCCTTAACCAAACCATACTTAACCCTGACCCTAACACAGACACATATCCGTGTGTTACAGACATATACCCGTGTGTTACAGACATATACCCGTGTGTTACAGACACATATCCGTGTGTTACAGACATATACCCGTGTGTTACAGACATATATCCGTGTGTTACAGACACATACCCGTGTGTAACAGTCACATACCCGTGTGTTACAAACATATACCCGTGTGTTACAGACAGATATCCGTGTAGTACAGACACATACCCGT